>NW_026888219.1:0-9600 GCF_032173495.1 Musca vetustissima
ACTTTAGTGGACTTTTTACCTAAAATCGGGCGAAGCTATATATAGGAATATATATATATATATATATATATATGTGAGCTATATCTAAATCTGAACCGATTTTAACGAAACTTGGCATACATCATTTTAGACCTTATTCATTACGCTGTGCCAAATTTCGTGCAAATCGAAAGATATATAGGGACTTTGGTACACAATTTACCTTAAATCGGACGAAGATATATATGAGAGCTATATCTAAATCTGAACCGATTTTCACGAAACTTGACACACATCATTCTAGACCTTATTCATTATGCTGTGCCAAATTTCGTGCAAATCAAAAGATATATAGGGACTTTGGTATAACATTTACCTTAAATCAGACGAAGATATATATGGGAGCTATATCTAAATCTGAACCGATTTTCACGAAACTTTGCACACATCATTCTAGACCTTATTCATTACGCTGTGCAAATTTCGTGCAAATCGAAAGATATATAGGGGCTTTGGTACACAATTTACCTTAAATCGGACGAAGATATATATGGGAGCTATATCTAAATTTGAACCGATTTTTATGAAATTGTACACACATCATTCTCGACCTAATTCATTACGCTGTGCCAAATGTCGTGCAAATCGAAAGATATATAGGGGCTTTGGTACACAATTTACCTTAAATCGGACGAAGATATATATGGGAGCTATATCTAAATCTGAACCGATTTTTATGAAATTTTACACACATCATTCTAGAGCTAATTCATTACGCTGTGCCAATTTTCGTGCAAATCGAAAGATATATAGGGACCGTTTACATTAAATCGAACGAAAATATATATGGGAGCTATATCTAAATCTGAACCGATTTTTCCCAATTTCAATAGGGTTCGTCCTTGGGCCAAACAAATGAGCTGTGCCAAATTTCATCCAATTCGGATCATAAATGCGACCTGTACTTTGTTTACAATTTAACATCTACAGACGGACAGACGGACAGACGGACAGACGGACGGACGGACATGCATAAATCGACTCAGAAAGTGATTCTATGCATATTCTCAAAAGAAACCATGGGTCTATCTCGATTATTTTTGCCTGTTACAAACATATGCACAAAGACATAATACCCTGTACCACAGTGTGGTGAAGGGTATAAAAAGAGGAAAACGAAAAACAAAGAAACAAAAAAAAAAATTGCTGACAATTGCATTGCATCTCGCATCACATTGGATATAGGCCAAATAAACATATTTTTAAATTACATTTCAGTGGGTCTTTTGCATACCATCACACCATGGCCCAGACAAGCCGAACTTCCCACATTCTTGTTGCCAGTCTTTCGTCCGGTTGTGCCTGCTGCCACTATTAGCCAACATTATACAAGCAAACGAATCAAATACATGAACGTTAAAATGTGTTTTATCAGCAGAAAAAACGTTCACCAAACAAAACAAATCAAACAAATGAAAAGGGCTGGCAATTTGTAATGTAATGGAAAAGTGGGTCTAAAATGTCTTAAAAACTATAAGTTTGAAAAATAAACAAAATTCCATTAAATATTTGTTTAAATAGGAATATGAGAGTGGTTCCACGTTTTCGTATGCGACTACATATAAGAAAACGACCAAAGTCGGCGATATAATACCTAACATCACATTGTGTAATTGGGAATCGGTGCATATGCAAAATTTCTAGTCAATCGGACAAAGATGTCGCCCTTAGTGCAACATTGATATGAAATAAAAACTAAATTATATTTGTATGCTATGTCAAAATCTGAATCCAAAGAAGACCCTTAAGTTTGTTTTTTACTACTAAGGATACCTCCTTAGTAGTGTGCATTCAGATTATATAAAAACGAATTTCATATGGAGACTATTTTATTGTAAATTGACTGCTAGGAGTATTTATGCGATATATTAAAAAATCTTATTTACCAGGAATCCGCAAAAAAATACCGCCACTTTAGAATAACAACCAAAAAGCAAAGTAGTAAAGTCGCACTGGGCCGACTATACATATGTATACGTACAATTGTATGTCAATGTTCCCTCGAAGGAACATACTCACGTTTTTCTACAACCTATGATAAATTTAATTTTATTCGGGCAGATTTAGAGTAGTCTGCGTACCATGGGACAAATTTATGGAACCCGATTTATAATCAAATTGATACATGCTATTCGGTAAATATTTTATCTCAATCAGACACCCGTTCGAAATACATATGGAAGCATGAACTTCAACAAAACATAATAACGTCATTCAAGTATCAGTCTGATACGTTGTGCAAAATTTTGTGTTAATCGGATAAACATTAGGAGTTGGTGCACCATTTAAGTAAAATCGTACGTAAATATATATGAAAGCTATATCTAAATCGCAACAGATTTTCACGAAACTTAACACTCATCATTCTAAACTCAATTTAGTACGATATGCAAAATTTCGTGCAAATCGAAGAATATATAGGGTCTTTGGTGCACCCTCTACATTAAATCGGACGAAAATATACATTGGAGCTATATCTAAATCTGAACTGATTTTCACGAAACTTAACACACACCATTCTAGACACAATTCAATACGCTATGCTAAATTTCGTGCAAATCGAAGAATACATAGGGCCTTTGGTGCACCATTTACATTAAATCTTTGGTGCACAATTTGTCTTAAATCGGACGAAAATATATATGGGAGCTATATCTAAATCGGAACCGATTTTTACGAAACTCAACACACTTCGTTCTAGACAGAATTCAGTATGCAGTATTCAGTATGAATAGCTTCCTTCACCTTCTTACATATATTTGTGTATGATTATTATTCACTGAGACCGATGCTATTTAAAGTAGTTCACAAAATTTCAAACATCTGAGACTATAATTCCTTTGACTACAACAAATTCCAAAACTATCGACCATAAATCATACATTTAGTAAGTTTAAATTGATTTTAACATTATATGAACTGAATAATTGTCATGCTTTTGTGAAATTGTAAAAACAGTTCTTGCAAAACTTTTCCCACGCATGTGACTTAAATTTAGCTACCATTTTGTCGTTTACAAAACTATTTGAAAAGAGCCAGGAAAGACAGCAACGACATAATTTCGTATCACCCCTCAAAACAGACGGAAACGACAAAGGGAAAATAGAACTTTTCATTTAAAGGCCACGAAATTCCATAAAAGAAACCAACAACATGTCAAGTAAATGCAAATGGAGCAAGAAAGCAAACAAAGTTACAACCAACTGGTGTCAGGATTTATTATTGTCTTTCTCTTCAAAAAGTTGTAATAATTCATCTTTTTCATTCCCTCTGTTACTGCTTCTACGATTGTTTGGTGCTGCTTAAACAGTGACTTAACGGAATGAATTTATGATGTTTCATCCAAAACGGAACAGAAAAAAAACGAACGAACAAGATTTGTTCGAAAAGGCTACAAAATGTAATGGCAGCAGAACAAAGAACCGAGAACTTAAAACGAAGTTCATGAAGAAAACATCTGCAAACAAAGCGGCCTATAAGGCAAACTTCATAGAATGTTAACTTCATCTGCTGGCAATAAGAAATATAAATCCACGGCGCTTTAAAATTACATGTTTAAACAAATAGGCAATTGCTACAAATACACACAAAAATTATGTACGGTTGTATAAAATAGAGTACATTTTTAAAACAGGCCTGAAGTTAACGAGGTCTGATCAAAAACCGTTATATTCAAAATGTGTGTTATGTTGATATACGAAATGTCTCGCCTTGCTGGTGCTCTTTTAAAAAAGCCACGCCTTGCTGGTGCTTCTAAAAATATCTTCTTTCAAAAAATCCACGCGTGAATAAAAATATTTTCTTTAAAAGAATCCACGCCTTGTTCTAAAATTATTTTCTTTAAAAAATCCAAGCCTTGTTCTAAAAATAATTTCTTTTCAAAAATCTACGCCTTGTTCTTCAAATATTTTCTTTAAAAAATCCACCCTTTGTTGTTTCTCCTAAAAATGTTGCTTCTTTATTAAAATCATGAAGTATATATAATAACCCTCGTATATATAATACATTATAGTCTTCACATCGTAAGACTAATGTTTATACATTGGCGAACATTTTACACCTTTGAATCGCATTCATTATTTAAAATCAACTTCAGACACATTTACTTCAGAAATATACACCTATGTGTGCTTGCATCTGATCTGATAGTTTTCTTAAGTGTAAACATTTCCAGCAGTAAATTACGTTTTAAACCACAAAAACCACTAAAGGATATAAGAAACAAGTTGTGCCATGAAGAAATATTGCAAAAACAAACAAAACCAGTAAGGAAAGTTGTAAAGTCGGACGGGGCCGACTATATGATACCCTTCACCACTATGAGTATATTAAATAGGACTATTAACATGAAATTGGATGAAATAAAATATGTGATATTTATCTAAATGTGAATCGACTTAGATCTATCCATAAACTTGTCATTCGTTTGTTACAATGGGACAAAAGTATGTAAATCGACATCAAACAAATATAAATAGGTCATCCGTTGGGCTATGTCTATACATCTAGGAAACGCAACTACGTAATTCTATGCTCAATTTTGTACGTTGTTCAAAATTTGATGTCAAACTGACTAACATGAGGAGTTTGATGCCCAATTCACTTGAAATCGGGCGAAAATATACATGGAAGCTCTATCCAAATATTAAGCTATTTCAAACTTGTCACAGGTTAAGTTATACTAATTTCCGAACATTTTGTTCCTATTGGTTCCTTGGTGCGTCAATTACTTAAAATCAATCTATAATAAAAGGGAGCTATATCTAAATCTGGACTGATTTTCACGAAACAAGGCAGACATCACTCTAGGCTGAATTCAGTACGTTATGCCAAATTTCGTGGAAATCGAAGGACATATAGGGACTTTGGTGCACCATTTACATGAAATCGGACGAGAGCTATATAGAAATCTGGACCGATTTTCTCGAAACTTGGCAGACATCACACTAGGCTCAATTCAGTACGTTATGCCAAATTTCGTGCAAATCGAAAGATATATAGCGACTTTGGGGCACCATTTACATGAAATCGGACGAAACTATATATGGGAGCTATATTTAAATCAGGACCGATTTTCATGAAACTCGGCAGACATCATTCTAGACCTAAATGATTAGGCTGTACCAAATTTCGTGCAAATCGAAAGATATATAGGGACTTTGGGGCACCATTTACATGAAATCGAACGAAACTATATATGGGAGCTATATCTAAATCTAGACCGATTTTCTCGAAACTAGGCAGACATCACTCTAGGCTCAATTCAGTACGTTATGCCAAATTTCGTTCAAATCGAAAGATATATAGCGATTTTGGGGCACCATTTACATGAAATAGGACGAAACTATATATGAGAGCTATATCTAAATCATGAAACTTTGCAGACATCATTTTAGGCTCAATTAAGTACGTTATGCCAAATTTCGTACAAATCGAAGGATATATAGGGACTTTGGTGCACCATTTACATGAAATCGGACGAAACTATATATTGGAGCTATATCTAAATCTGGACCTATTTACTCGAAACTGGGCAGACATCATTCTAAGCCCAGTTCAGTACGTTATGCCAAATTTCGTGCAAATCAAAAGATATATAGGGACTTTGGTGTACCATTTACATGAAATCGGACGAAACTATATATGGGAGCTATATATAAATCTGGACCGATTTTTACGAAACTTGGCAGACATCATTCTAGACCTAAATGATTAGGCTGTACAAAATTTCGTGCAAATCGAAAGATATGTAGGGACCGTTTGCATTAAATCGGTTAAATATATATATGGGAGCTATATCTAAATCTGAACCGATTTTTCCCAATTTCAATAGGGTTCGTCCTTGGGCCGAATAAGTGACCTATGCCAAATTTCATCCAATTCGGATCATAAATGCGACCTGTACTTTGTTTACAATTTAACATGGACAGACAGACGGACGGACGGACATGCATAAATCGACTTAGAAAGTGATTCTATGCATATTCTGAAAAGGAACCATGTGTCTATCTCGTTTCCTTTTGCGTGTTACAAACATATGCACAAAGACATAATACCCTGTACCACAGTGTGGCGAAGGGTATAAAAAGGCTACAACCCCCACCTCACTCCCAGTAATTGATTTGTCGATACAATTTGTTGAACGTTTTAATATGCGGTTATTTGCTAAAGATGCTCGGTTCTCAATAAGACAGATTCTACACTACACAGCATTGCCAACGCCTTTATGGCTACAATGTTGCAAAGAAATATGTTAAATGTAGTTTCAATTTGTTGAACATTTTGTTACATGTGTAATATTGCAAATGACTTTCAGGAAAAAGGAAATAATTAGTAACAATTAATAATGTAAAATATTTTGTATTGTCCTTCGAAAAATTGGTTCTACCTTCTCATTTTAGTATACCGATCATCATATCTGGTCTAGCTAAATATGGGACGGAAGTACAGTAAATGGGACTAAACCTTTATATGGGCCGTGTTCAAATACCTATGTAGAAAACTTTCTGAATAAAAGTGATACCCGGAATAGAGTCAACATAAGTATATATTTAGGCTAAAATACTGAAAACAGGGTGATACTTTTTTATGCGGGCAGTGTGAAATTACAGTTACTTTTGTGCAAAACCAAAACATTAACTGATTTTCGGTGGGAAAATTCTAGACTCAAATCAATACGCCATGCAAAATTTCGTCTCAATCGGACAAATAATGGGAGTTTAGTGCCCCATTTACCTAAAATCGGATGAACATATATGGGAGCTATATCTTAATCTCAACCGATTTCAACGTTACTTAGGACACATCATTCTAGACTTATACATTATGCACAATTTCGCCATTTACATAAAATGGGATGAACGTATATATGGGAACTATATCAAAATCTGAACCGATTTTCAATAAACTTAATATACGTCACTTTAGATTTAGTATAGTACGATATTCCAAATTTCGTCGGAATTTACAAAAAATAGGACGAACATGTATGGACAATATTGCCAATTTTTTAATATAGCTGAAGCGGAGGTTCACCCCTTTATAACTCATATACTTAAAAAAAGTGAATAGTTTTTTCAGGCCAAATTTTTAGATCTGTCAACTGAATGATATGAGTACCCGCGATTTACAATGTATTTTATAATATTATTTTATTTTAAGATTTATTCCTATTTACAGAACCCCAAGGCTTATCGGAAGAGTCTTGATATAATCCGCAAGGCGTATACTTATACACAAAAAGTGATTACTTTGATATATGTCAATTTTTCGGCGAAATTCGGGTAAAATAGCAGAATAACCCCAACATTTTTTCTGAAATTTCTTGTATAAACCCACTTGTTCAAAAAATATCAATTGTCGCCTTTGATATAGTTATATAGCTAGTTGCCGGTTTCACTAGTTACATGACTGCTTATTTGTATCAAATAAAATATATAAGGACGACATCATGGTATCATTTGACGTAGTATCTCTCTTCACAAATATACCAACACATTTAGCCATAAAAAACATTTTAGACAAATGGAAACACCTGCAAGGAAATACATCGACCCAAAAACAAACATTTTTAAAAATACTAAACTTTGTTCTTAAAGATAATAATTACTTTAAATGTAATGACAAAATATACCACCAAACATATGGTATGCCAATGGGCAATCCACTCTCACCTACGATAGCAGACATCGTATTAGACACACAACTGGACGACGTTATCGAAGAACTAAAAAAGAAAAACATAAAAATAAAACTTTTGACAAAATATGTGGATGATGTATTTGCCATTATTAACAAACACGACGAAACGAATATTCTTAGTCTTTTAAATGCATACCACAAGAAAATTCAATTCACCATCGAAAAAGAAGTTGAAAACAAACTACCATATTTGGATATGCTAATTATCAGGAATGACAAAAAATTATTAACAGAATGGTACACCAAAGAAACATCATCAGGACGAATCATAAATGACCACTCGACGCAACCAAGGAATATGAAGGTAAATACTGCGAGAAGTCTTTTAAACAAAATAAAATACATCACAGACGAACAATACATAAAGAAAAACATCGAAAAATACGAAGGAATATTGAAGAAAAATAGTTACCCCCCCGGACTAATAGATGAGATAATACATGAATACAATAACCAAAAACAAAACAACCTAAAAAACGATATTCAGAAAATTAATTTTATCAGTGTACCTTACATACCGAACTTGACTGAAACAAAAAACTTGCGAAACATCAACAACAATAGCGCACAGATCAAACAGTACACTCCAAATGATATTTAAAAGAACGAAACCAAAAGAAGAGAAACAAAAACAAAACAATGTTGTATACGAAATAACATGCAGAGGCAGCGAAGATGAAAAATGCGGTAAAGTGTATGTGGGTACAACAAAACGTATGCTAAGCGTGAGAGTAAGTGAACGTCAAAACGACATAAATAAAGGAACAGAAAAAACAGCACTCTCACAGCATCGGCAGCATATAATTTATAAATAAATTCATATTTTTTTGGTTTATAACAAATCAATATTGTTTATTACATTAAAAAATATAACAAATTCAATTCTGTATAAAAAAAATAACATAAAAGATTCATTTTTCTACAAAAATTGTAGATTTTTCTAAAATATAGTAATTATTATGTACACTAGTGAGATCTTTCAGATTTACGTATAACAGAGTGTGATATTAAGGCCATAAAAATAACTTACAAACTAGTACATATTTTTATTACACATTTTTAGTAATTCATTATCAATTTTGATATTAAAACAATTTGAATTATTTAGTTTGAGGTAATCTTTAGAATAAAGAATCCCTTCCAATGAATCATTCTCAAGTGAGCTTCTAATTTTAGTTTTGTTAAGGTTTACCTGACTAAAAATTCGTTGCACATTTGCTGTGGAGGGTGGAAGAACCATAATTCTTTGTACAAATTTAGACAAAACTGGGTCGTATCGCTGGTAACGTAAGAACTTCGAATTGTCACAAGAGACATTTGGGTTTGAAAGGTTTTTTGTAAAGAAGCTATTAATAGCTTCTGGGGAGAATATCCCAACAAAAAACTAAGGGAACTGATGAGGATCAGTGGCGAGATCCGAAACTATAGTCTTCCCTGCCTTACCCCTCGGCGGACAATGCCATACATTCCCCACTAATAAATAGTTGTTTTTTATAAAAACAACAAACTGGGATTAAGCCTGATTATTTTGCATAAACAAAAAAAAACTGAAAAAGCTAAATTGGAGTCCCCACGTTTAATTTCGGAAATTTTTTTCCAAAAACTTTTTAAATTATATTCTGCATTTTCAAAAATTTCTTCAAAATTCAGAAAGTTTAACTCCCTGAAACTCGGAGTCTAAAGATTGCCTCTCAGTTTCAAAAATACAAAAATCGGGGAATTCTTTTAAAATATCTAGAAAAGAATTATTGCCCTTCTTCATTACTCTTCCAGGATCAATAAGTTTTAAGCATTTAAATGAATGTAAATTAAAATCAAAACGTTTTAATATATCTGACAAAAAATGCAGATATCTAAGCC
>NW_026888220.1:0-9572 GCF_032173495.1 Musca vetustissima
AATGTTTTATTGTGGCATGCAAAAATATAAATATTAATTGGCCTTTTTTTGTTCTTTCACTCTCTCTGTCTCTATTCCTCCCTCCCTCCGTCCCTCCCGCCTATTGGCCTCTCCGCACCCATGGCCATAGCGGTGGAACAATGTTGCAGCTGGATAAGGAGGGCTGTCTCATAAATGCAAGGGGGGCTGTAGCTTCTATACATTTGCGGATAAGTTATATTATCGGGGTCTGTTATTATTATTTTAAGGCAGCGTGAAAACTTTTAGCTTTGGCCAAGAGTCCACAGCGAGAACAGTTCGTTGCAATTGTTGTGTGGCTACATTGTCTTCAGCCAGATACCACTGTGGCGAATGCACCACAGCTCCAGCTCCATGTGCCCGCTGTGCTGTCCAGGTACAGGTTATACCGAGTTGCACAGTCACAGTTGGCTACAAACATCCAACATTGTTGTAGTTGTCGATTATTTTCTGTTGCTGGCTCGACGGTGTGCCGTCAACAACCGGGTATGACTTGTAATTGCAATGTACAAATAAAATATATATTTTTTTGTTTTGTATTATTTTTTTTTTGATATTTATTATTATTTCAGTTCTCGTTGTTGCTGTTATTCTTTTTAAGTTCGGTTTGCTACTCTTATTGTTGTTATTATTATTTTTTTATACTGTTTAATGACAGGTATGTTGTTGCAGCAAACAAATATACGACGGTCAATGCAATGGCCAACATGGAAAGGAGATGAAGAGAAGACGGCATGGGAACAGTGGCGGATTTTATTCAAAATAAAATTCAACGCGAGGATTTTTTAAAAAGAATTTGTTTTGTATGGGTCCAACAAAGGCGTGGATTTTAACAACATTTATTTAGCCGTGTATTTTTGAAGAATTTTTCTGGGTCCAATAAGGATTGGATTTTTGGATGGATTGGATTTTTTAAAAAATATTCTTCTGGGCCCAATAAAGGCGTGGATTTTTAAAAGAATATTTTTCAACGCCTCAAGAGGCGAGGATTTTTAAAAGAAAAATTTTCAATGTCCCCAAGACGCGTGGATTTTTTTAAACATATTTGTTCAGGTTCCTCAAGAGGTGTGGATTTTTAAGGAATAATATTTTTAGGTTCCTCAAAAGGTGTGGATATATATATATATATATTGCACCAAAGTCTCTATATATCTCTCGATTTGCACGAAATTCGGCATAGCGTACTGAAATAAGTCTAGAACGATGTGTGTTAAATTTTATGAAAATCGGTTCAGATTTAGATATAGCTCCCATATATATATATATATATATATTCGTCCGATTTATTGTAAATGGTGCACCAAAATCCCTATATATCTTTTCATTTGCACGAATTTTGGAATAGCGTACTGAATTGCGTCTATAAGAATGTGTGCTAAGTTTCGTAAAAATCGGTTCAGATTTAGATAAAGCTCCCATATATAGTTTCGCCCGATTTTAGGTAAATGGTGCACCAAAGTCCTTGCAAATCTTTTCATTTGCAGGAATTTTGGCATAGCGTACTGAATTAAGTCTAGAATGATGTGTGCAAAGTTTCATGAAAATCGGTTCAGATTTAGATATAGCTCCTTACTGGTTTAAACAATATTTGTTCAGGTTCCCCAAGTGGCGTGGATTTTTTAAACAACATGTGTTCAGATTCCTCAAAAGTTGTATATTTTTAAACAATATTTGTTAGGGTTACGCAAAAGGTGTGGATTTGTAAAGAATATTTTTTTAGGTTCCTCAAAAGCTGTGGATTTTTTAAAGAATATTTTTTCCAGCCTAACCAAGAGGGGAGTTTTAAAAGATTATTTTTTGGGTCTAGACAAGACTTGTATTTTTAACGAATACCTTTTCGGGGTATTGACAAGGAGTGGATTCTTTAAAAATATATTCTGGGTCTTGACAGGGAGTGGATCCTAAAATAATATTTTTTAGACTCTAGCCAAGGCGTGGATTTTAAAATAATATTTTTGCTGGGTCCACAAGAGACGTAGACAAATCAGTGCTACTAACAGGCCCAGGAAAAATGTTTTTTTTTAAATCTATGATTCTTTCACGACTCTAGTTTATTAACTTATTTTATGGCGGTATATATCCCCCACTGCTGCTCCACTGCTCTGACTCTTTGTGATGACTTTGAATTTACCGGAATTCGTATTTAAATGTAAACATAAATAAATGTATGTCAAATGTCACTTTGACACGAAATATTTATTTGCCATAATGTTGAGCACGCCACAATGACGATGATGATGGTCATGTGACAGGATACGGAGCGATGAAAGAATGGGATGGATGGATGGATAGAGTTTGGGGAAAGGGAATACGACAGTGACCACAACTTCGGCATGAGACAAAGAGAATTCGACAGCAGTTTATTACAATGTTAAAGAAGAAAGGAGTCTGTTATTTAGTACAGGAATTTGGAAGGATGTTAGTGAGAGGGAGCAGGTAATAAAATACTTAAAATTAATAGATTAAAAAATATTTTATTTCAAGTTTAGAGTGAGAGAATTTCCTTTCAAGACATAAATTCTCGGTGCTTGAGGGACATTTAACAGAAAATTTTTAGATCTTCGGTAGAAAGGACGAATTTTTAATATTATTTCCTATGGAGGTTCTTTTAATTTCCCATCCAATCTTGGTGGAGTGTCTTAGACTACAACTCATACCACTGTGTCACGGTGCCAGAATGTCGCCATACCATTGTCATCGTTGTGATGAAAGGATCATTCATTTATTGCGGAGGAATTCATCGCGGTTGTCGAAGTCCTGTCTGTTGGTTTTTTTCGGTTGTTTGTATGTCACTCTCGTGTAGTTGTTGTTGTTCTGTCTTTGTGTTTATGACAAATGACAGCTGACAATTGTTTATGTCAAAATTGCTTTCGTCATAATTTATTAATGAATTTTTCATCAAAGATACATTTATTACTTCATTAACACTTAGGGTGGATCGGATAATTTTGAACAAACATTTTTTGATCTCCAGGGACCCTGAAGAATAATTCTTTAAAAAATCCACACCTTGGCTAGAAGAAATATTCTTTAAAAATTCACGCTTTGGCTAGACCTTGAAGAAATATTCTTTAAAAAATCCACGCCTTGGCTAGACCTTGAAGAAATATTCTTTAAAAAATCCACGCCTTGGCTAGACCTTGAAGAAATATTCTTTAAAAAATCCACGCCTTGGCTAGACCTTGAAGAAATATTCTTTAAAAAATCCACGCCTTGGCTAGACCTTGAAGAAATATTCTTTAAAAAATCCACGCCTTGGCTAGACCTTGAAGAAATATTCTTTAAAAAATCCACGCCTTGGCTAGACCTTGAAGAAATATTCTTTAAAAAATCCACGCCTTGGCTAGACCTTGAAGAAATATTCTTTAAAAAATCCACGCCTTGGCTAGACCTTGAAGAAATATTCTTTAAAAAATCCACGCCTTGGCTAGACCTTGAAGAAATATTCTTTAAAAAATCCACGCCTTGGCTAGACCTTGAAGAAATATTCTTTAAAAAATCCACGCCTTGGCTAGACCTTGAAGAAATATTCTTTAAAAAATCCACGCCTTGGCTAGACCTTGAAGAAATATTCTTTAAAAAATCCACGCCTTGGCTAGACCTTGAAGAAATATTCTTTAAAAAATCCACGCCTTGGCTAGACCTTGAAGAAATATTCTTTAAAAAATCCACGCCTTGGCTAGACCCTGAAAAAATATTCTTTAACAAATCCACGCCTTGGCTAGACCCTGAAAAATATTCTTTAACAAATCCACGCCTTGGCTAGACCCTGAAAAATATTCTTTAACAAATCCACGCCTTGGCTAGACCCTGAAAAATATTCTTTAACAAATCCACGCCTTGGCTAGACCCTGAAAAAATATTCTTTAAGAAATCCACGCCTTGGCTAGACCCTGAAAAAATATTCTTTAAGAAATCCACGCCTTGGCTAGACCCTGAAAAAATATTCTTTAAGAAATCCACGCCTTGGCTAGACCCTGAAAAAATATTCTTTAAGAAATCCACGCCTTGGCTAGACCCTGAAAAACTATTCTTTAAGAAATCCACGCCTTGGCTAGACCCTGAAAAACTATTCTTTAAGAAATCCACGCCTTGGCTAGACCCTGAAAAACTATTCTTTAAGAAATCCACGCCTTGGCTAGACCTTGAAGAAATATTCTTTAAAAAATCCACGCCTTGGCTAGACCTTGAAGAAATATTCTTTAAAAAATCCACGCCTTGGCTAGACCTTGAAGAAATATTCTTTAAAAAATCCACGCCTTGGCTAGACCTTGAAGAAATATTCTTTAAAAAATCCACGCCTTGGCTAGACCTTGAAGAAATATTCTTTAAAAAATCCACGCCTTGGCTAGACCTTGAAGAAATATTCTTTAAAAAATCCACGCCTTGGCTAGACCTTGAAGAAATATTCTTTAAAAAATCCACGCCTTGGCTAGACCTTGAAGAAATATTCTTTAAAAAATCCACGCCTTGGCTAGACCTTGAAGAAATATTCTTTAAAAAATCCACGCCTTGGCTAGACCTTGAAGAAATATTCTTTAAAAAATCCACGCCTTGGCTAGACCTTGAAGAAATATTCTTTAAAAAATCCACGCCTTGGCTAGACCTTGAAGAAATATTCTTTAAAAAATCCACGCCTTGGCTAGACCTTGAAGAAATATTCTTTAAAAAATCCACGCCTTGGCTAGACCTTGAAGAAATATTCTTTAAAAAATCCACGCCTTGGCTAGACCTTGAAGAAATATTCTTTAAAAAATCCACGCCTTGGCTAGACCTTGAAGAAATATTCTTTAAAAAATCCACGCCTTGGCTAGACCTTGAAGAAATATTCTTTAAAAAATCCACGCCTTGGCTAGACCTTGAAGAAATATTCTTTAAAAAATCCACGCCTTGGCTAGACCTTGAAGAAATATTCTTTAAAAAATCCACGCCTTGGCTAGACCTTGAAGAAATATTCTTTAAAAAATCCACGCCTTGGCTAGACCTTGAAGAAATATTCTTTAAAAAATCCACGCCTTGGCTAGACCTTGAAGAAATATTCTTTAAAAAATCCACGCCTTGGCTAGACCTTGAAGAAATATTCTTTAAAAAATCCACGCCTTGGCTAGACCTTGAAGAAATATTCTTTAAAAAATCCACGCCTTGGCTAGACCTTGAAGAAATATTCTTTAAAAAATCCACGCCTTGGCTAGACCTTGAAGAAATATTCTTTAAAAAATCCACGCCTTGGCTAGACCTTGAAGAAATATTCTTTAAAAAATCCACGCCTTGGCTAGACCTTGAAGAAATATTCTTTAAAAAATCCACGCCTTGGCTGGACACGGAAAAAATATTTTTTAAAAAATCCACGCCTTGGCTGGACACGGAAAAAATATTTTTTAAAAAATCCACGCCTTGGCTAGACCTTGAAGAAATATTCTTTAAAAAATCCACGCCTTGGCTAGACCTTGAAGAAATATTCTTTAAAAAATCCACGCCTTGGCTAGACCTTGAAAAAATATTCTTTAAAAAATCCACGCCTTGGCTAGAGCCTGAAAAAATATTCTTTAAAAAATCCACGCCTTGGCTAGAGCCTGAAAAAATATTTTTTAAAAAAACCACGCCTTGGCTAGACCTTGAAGAAATATTCTTTAAAAAATCCACGCCTTGGCTAGAGCCTAAAAAAATATTCTTTAAAAAATCCACGCCTTGGCTAGAGCCTAAAAAAATATTCTTTAAAAAATCCACGCCTTGGCTAGAGCCTGAAAAAATATTCTTTAAAAAATCCACGCCTTGGCTAGACCTTGAAGAAATATTCTTTAAAAAATCCACGCCTTGGCTAGACCTTGAAGAAATATTCTTTAACAAATCCACTCCTTGGCTAGACCTTGAAAAATATTCTTTAACAAATCCACGCCTTAGCTAGACCCTGACAAATATTCTTTAAAAAATCCACGCCTTGGCTAGACCTTGAAGAAATATTCTTTAAAAAATCCACGCCTTGGCTAGACCTTGAAGAAATATTCTTTAAAAAATCCACGCCTTGGCTAGACCTTGAAGAAATATTCTTTAAAAAATCCACGCCTTGGCTAGACCTTGAAGAAATATTCTTTAAAAAATCCACGCCTTGGCTAGACCTTGAAGAAATATTCTTTAAAAAATCCACGCCTTGGCTAGACCTTGAAGAAATATTCTTTAAAAAATCCACGCCTTGGCTAGACCTTGAAGAAATATTCTTTAAAAAATCCACGCCTTGGCTAGACCTTGAAGAAATATTCTTTAAAAAATCCACGCCTTGGCTAGACCTTGAAGAAATATTCTTTAAAAAATCCACGCCTTGGCTAGACCTTGAAGAAATATTCTTTAAAAAATCCACGCCTTGGCTAGACCCTGAAAAATATTCTTTAAAAAATCCACGCCTTGGCTAGACCCTGAAATAATATTCTTTAAATAATCCACGCCTTGGCTAGACCCTGAAAAAATATTCTTTAAAAAATCCACGCCTTGGCTAGACCTTGAAAAATATTCTTTAAAAAATCCACGCCTTGGCTAGACCTTAAAAAAATATTCTTTAAAAAATCCACGCCTTGGCTAGACCTTGAAAAAATATTCTTTAAAAAATCCACGCCTTGGGTAGACCTTGAAGAAATATTCTTTAAAAAATCCACGCCTTGGCTAGAGCCTGAAAAAGTATTCTTTAAAAAATCCACGCCTTGGCTAGAGCCTGAAAAAATATTCTTTAAAAAATCCACGCCTTGGCTAGAGCCTGAAAAAATATTCTTTAAAAAATCCACGCCTTGGCTAGAGCCTGAAAAAATATTCTTTAAAAAATCCACGCCTTGGCTAGAGCCTGAAAAAATATTCTTTAAAAAATCCACGCCTTGCCAGAGCCTGAAAAAATATAAAAAATCCACGCCTTGGCTAGAGCCTGAAAAAGTATTCTTTAAAAAATCCACGCCTTGGCTAGAGCCTGAAAAAATATTCTTTAAAAAATCCACGCCTTGGCTAGAGCCTGAAAAAATATTCTTTAAAAAATCCACGCCTTGGCTAGAGCCTGAAAAAATATTCTTTAAAAAATCCACGCCTTATAGAGCCTGAAAAAATATTCTTTTAAAAATCCACGCTAGAGCCTGAAAAAATATTCTTTAAAAAATCCACGCCTTGGCTAGAGCCTGAAAAAATATTCTTTAAAAAATCCACGCCTTGGCTAGAGCCTGAAAAAATATTCTTTAAAAAATCCACGCCTTGGCTAGAGCCTGAAAAAATATTCTTTTAAAAATCCACGCCTTATATGGAGCCTGAAAAAATATTCTTTTAAAAATCCACGCCTTATATGGAGCCTGAAAAAATATTCTTTAAAAAATCCACGCCTTATTGCTAGAGCCAAAAATATTCTTTTAAAAATCCACGCCTTGGCTAGAGCCTGAAAAAATATTCTTTTAAAAATCCACGCCTTTATGCTAGAGCCTGAAAAAATATTCTTTTAAAAATCCACGCCTTTTGCTAGAGCCTGAAAAAATATTCTTTAAAAAATCCAGAGCCTTCCACGCCTTGGAGCCTGAAAAAATATTCTTTTAAAAATCCACGCCCTTATATGGAGCCTGAAAAAATATTCTTTTAAAAATCCACGCCTTATATGGAGCCTGAAAAAATATTCTTTTAAAAATCCACGCCTTATATGGAGCCTGAAAAAATATTCTTTTAAAAATCCACGCCTTATATGGAGCCTGAAAAAATATTCTTTTAAAAATCCACGCCTTATATGGAGCCTGAAAAAATATTCTTTTAAAAATCCACGCCTTATATGGAGCCTGAAAAAATATTCTTTTAAAAATCCACGCCTTATATGGAGCCTGAAAAAATATTCTTTTAAAAATCCACGCCTTATATGGAGCCTGAAAAAATATTCTTTTAAAAATCCACGCCTTATATGGAGCCTGAAAAAATATTCTTTTAAAAATCCACGCCTTATATGGAGCCTGAAAAAATATTCTTTTAAAAATCCACGCCTTATATGGAGCCTGAAAAAATATTCTTTTAAAAATCCACGCCTTATATGGAGCCTGAAAAAATATTCTTTTAAAAATCCACGCCTTATATGGAGCCTGAAAAAATATTCTTTTAAAAATCCACGCCTTATATGGAGCCTGAAAAAATATTCTTTTAAAAATCCACGCCTTATATGGAGCCTGAAAAAATATTCTTTTAAAAATCCACGCCTTATATGGAGCCTGAAAAAATATTCTTTTAAAAATCCACGCCTTATATGGAGCCTGAAAAAATATTCTTTTAAAAATCGTCACGAAAAAATATTCTTTAAAAAATCCACGCCTTATATAGACCGTGAGAAAATATTCTTGAAAAAATCCACGCCTCAGGCATAACTAGAGCCTGAAAAAATATTTTTTAAGGAGTCCACGCCTCAGGCTTAACTAGAGCCTGAAAAAATATTCTTTAAAAAATCCACGCCTCAGATAGTCGTGAAAAATAAAAATATTTCCTTCCTTGGCAAAAATATTCTTTAAAAAATCCACGCCTTGGCTAGAGCCTGAAAAAATATTCTTTAAAAAATCCACGCCTTGGCTAGAGCCTGAAAAAATATTCTTTAAAAAATCCACGCCTTGGCTAGAGCCTGAAAAAATATTCTTTAAAAAATCCACGCCTTGGCTAGAGCCTGAAAAAATATTCTTTAAAAAATCCACGCCTTGGCTAGATCCTGAAAAATATTCTTTAAAAAATTTACGCCTTGGCCAGACCCAGAAAAAATATTCTTTAAGAAATCCACGCCTTGGCTAGACCCTGAAAAACTATTCTTTAAGAAATCCACGCCTTGGCTAGACCCTGAAAAAATATTCTTTAAGAAATCCAAGCCCTGAAAAAATATTCTTTAAGAAATCCACGCCTTGGCTAGACCCTGAAAAAATATTCTTTAAGAAATCCACGCCTTGGCTAGAGCCTGAAAAAATATTGTTTAAGAAATCCACACCTTGGCTAGAGCCTGAAAAAATATTCTTTAAAAAATTCACGCCTTGGCTAGAGCCTGAAAAAGTATTCTTTAAAAAATCCACTCCTTGGCTAGAGCCTGAAAAAATATTCTTTAAAAAATCCACGCCTTGGCTAGAGCCTGAAAAAATATTCTTTAAAAAATCCACGCCTTGGCTAGACCCTGAAAAAATATTCTTTAAGAAATCCACGCCTTGGCTAGAGCCTGAAAAAATATTCTTTAAAAAATCCACGCCTTGGCTAGAGCCTGAAAAAATATTCTTTAAAAAATCCACGCCTTGGCTAGAGCCTGAAAAAATATTCTTTAAAAAATCCACGCCTTGGCTAGAGCCTGAAAAAATATTCTTTAAAAAATCCACGCCTTGGCTAGAGCCTGAAAAAATATTCTTTAAAAAATCCACGCCTTGGCTAGAGCCTGAAAAAATATTTTTTAAAAAATCCACGCCTTGGCTAGAGCCTGAAAAAATATTCTTTAAAAAATTCACGCCTTGGCTAGAGCCTGAAAAAGTATTCTTTAAAAAATCCACTCCTTGGCTAGAGCCTGAAAAAATATTTTTCATTCTCTGTGTAAT
>NW_026888221.1:0-9482 GCF_032173495.1 Musca vetustissima
AAGTTTTGTTGGAAGTAGAAGGATACGAAAAGTACTAAAATATACCAAATATGGTACCCTTTTTATTAGCGAACGGAAAGAGCTAAAATTCTGAAATTTGGAATGTTGGTCACTGATGGAAAGTTAGAAAGATGTGCAAAAGGGTTTTTGGAAATTCGACATATAAGTGTACTAAAGGTACTAAACTTTACTGAATTTAGTTCCTATTGTATATATATTGAACATATATAGCTGAAATCTTGACATTTTAAATGGAATACATGTTGGGAAGTGGTGTTGATGTACGGAAATGGTTTAAGACATTCGTACTTATGTGTATAAAAAGTGTAAAATGGTACTAAATTCCGTACTATTTACCTTCAGTTGAGTGTGTAGAGATGGAATCTTGATAATCGGAATTAGCTTTAAAAAATCGTACTTATTTGTATGAAAAGTACTTAATTGGTACTAAATTTGGTGGAAGTTGGATTTAGGTGAACAGATAGAGCTGAAGTCTTCAAATTGGGAATTAAAATGACTGTTGGAGTGTAGGACTGAGGTAGATTATGAAATTCGTACTTTTTGGTACGAAAGGTATATATGGTACTAAATTTAGTACAATTTGGATGTTGATTGAAAGGATAGAACTGAAAACCTGAAATTTGGAATTAAGATTTCTGTTGTAGATTGAGCTATAGAGACATCTTTGGAAACTCGTATTTATGTGTACGAAAAGTACTAAACGGCACTAGATGGATTTGGGTGAACGGAGAGAGCTGGAAACCAATAATTTGGACTAATGGTTGATGTTTGAATATAGAATTGAGATATGGAAGCATGTCACCTACCTACTACTAAATAGTACTATATTTGGTACAACTTGATTACGTGTGAACGGATAGTGCTGGACTCCCGAATTTTTTAATTAAAATTACTGTTGGAGTGTAGGATTGACATAGTTTAGGAAATGTTTAATTATAGAAACAAAAAGTACTAAATGGTACCGAAAAGCTTACAAATGTGTGAACGGATAGGGCTGTATTCTGAAATTTTGAATTAATATTACAGTTTGAGTGCAGAATTGAGATATGTCGGTAATTTTTTAAAATTCGTCATTATGTGTACTAAATGGTAAAAAAATTTGGTACAAGTTTGATTCGAGTTAACGGATAGAGATAGTAAACGTAAATTTGGAATTAAAATTACAAGATTAAGGAAGTATTGGAATTTCGTACTTATGGATACGAGAAGACCTAATTGGTACTAAATATGGTACAATTCTTTTTGTGTGGGCGGGAATCCTAATATTTGGACTTAAAAATAAGGTTGGAGTGTAGGATGAGGTAGTTTTAAAAATACGTAATTATCTGTACTAAATGGTGCTAAGTTTAGTACAATTTAGATTTGAGTGAAAGGATAGAGATGGATGGATTTGAAAATAAAATTACTCTTATAGCAAAGGATTGAGACAGTGTTGGAAATTCGAACTCATGAGTACGAAAAGTACTAAATATGGTACAATTTGGATCTATGTGAAGAGATAGTGCTGTTATCCTGAAATTAATGAATAAAATTACTGTTTCAGTGGGAAATTGAGGCAGTTTTAGAAACTCATACTTACGTCTACGAAAAATAATAAATGGTACAATTTGGATGTTGGTGAACGAATAGAGATGGAATCTTTAAATGTGGACCTAAGGTTGTTATTGGAGTGCATGACTGAGGTATTTTTGGAAATTTGTACTTTGGGTACGACAACCAAAAAATTTGGTACAATTTGGACTTTGGTGAACGGGTAGAACTCGAATCCTGAATGTTGCAACTTAGGTTACTCTGGGAGTGTAGGAAAAGTACAGAATGGTACCAAATATGGTACAGTTTAGTGAACAGATAGAGCTGAAATTCTTAAATTTGGACTTACGATTGAAAGCAGGTTTGGAATATTGAGATTGGTTTGGTTATGGGTACGAAAAGTGCGGAATGGTTTCACTCAGAGCTGAAATTCTTAAATTTGGACTATCTGAAAGAAGGATTGAGGTACATTTGGAAATTTGTACTTATGAGTACGAAAACCACTAAATTTGGAACAATTTGGACTATGGTGGAAGAAAATTCACTAAATTTGGAATAATTTGAATTTGGATAACGGAGAGAGCTGGAAACCTAAAATTTAGAATGTTGGTCATTGACAGAGAGTTAGAAAGAAGGACCAAAGGGTTTTTGGTATTGGAGGTGACGGTATAGAGGTAGTCTTGAAAATGTAGAATTATGTGTTCGAAAAGTTCTAAATGGAATTACATGTGGAACCTGTACGTTTTTCCTAAAGTGTGGATTTCGGAAATTAGTGCTTATGTGTATGAAGAGTACTTAATGATAATAAACTTGATATTAAATGTAGGAATAGAGGTGGGATTCAGAACTATAGTACAACTAATTATACGGTATTCACGATTTTCATAAGAAATATTTTTTTATTCCCTTTCCGCATACGAAGTAGCGGGCACTTTGCTAGTTAACTATATCCGGAACCGATCTTCTCCAATTTCGTCCTTGGGCAAAATAAGTGAGATGTGCCAAATTACATATCATTCGGATCATAACTGCACATGGACAGACAGATGGATGGACATGCCAAAATTTTATTCTTTGGGGTGCATCAATAATAAAGGCAATGTCCAATTGATAATGCACTCAGCAAGGGACAACCAAGTAGTTCTAGTGATAAGTGCACCAAATAAGATACCCTAAGATTTCTATGACAGTCTAGCCGTTAATTGAATTTATATTCTCATTATAATCAAAAGCGATTTAACATCTAATCAGTGTACTTCTTAAACACAGTCATACACACAAATACATGATACGCTGTACCACTTAGTGGTGAACTCTTTCATAAATGAAATTAATTTTTTTTATAAATGTTGATTAATATTTAATTACATTTGTTAATGTAAGTTTCTACAAACGATTTTCCCTCTTTTGTATCTGAAACCAAAGATTGTTATAAACAAAATACTTGCAGTAAAAACGCATTCATTCCTTTACCTTTTGTATTTACTAACGAAATTGCAAATGAATTACCTTCTTTCTTTGTCAACATTTCCTCGAGTCATACGCAGCATCTGAAGCATAATTATGAGAAACAAAAGCTTTGCGTAATTTAATTCCATGTCCCGAGGACACTTCATTTTTACCGTTTTGCAATCGTTTTTTCGCATTTTTCTCAAACTGCCAACTCCGTTACCACTCTTTGTCGTTAATATTATATTTTTTCCAGAAAGTCTGTTGAAAATTTCGTAAAAAAAGAAGAGAAGATTCTGACATTTGTCATCTTATATTTGCTGGCTGCTCACAAAAAGAAAAAACAAATTTAAATAAATAAATACATTAACAACAAAGTTGTACCACCGTTATTGCATTGCAAAGTCCATTTGAATGTCTTTCCCTTTGATAAAATGAAAAATTTTTGTTGTGAAATTTGTTTCTTCTTCTTTTTTCCCAATTTGTGAAACATGATATTTTTTGTGTGTGCGCCAAAGGATGCTTGTGACAATAAAAAGGCAAATTCCTTTTGGACGCTGTTGTGTAGGGATATCAAATTGTAGAGAAATCAAAGGAAACGACAATTTGTATTTTTGTAATCGGTGATTTAACAATGTATTCATATCAATTTCAAAAGATGCTAGATAAATATTATACAAACCAATGGAATGACACCTTTTGTAACATTTTTATAGATCGTATAGAATAACATAAGATTTTATTTTAATCTGACCTTTAGACAAATACCTTTGCAAAAGTCGTTATTCAAATTAAGTACAATATTTTCGATATGTATCGAAGTTCAATGTTCCTGAACTTATTTTGGAATTATATAAATTGAATTGTGATCGGAAATCGTGCTTACCGTCGATAGGACTTTTCGTTAATTACAATAAAGCTATTGTAATTAACGAAACGTCCTGTGTCTGGTTACTTTTCTAGTAATATTTACTCAGTCAGACCTATTTCAGAGAGTAAACCGTTTTTATTCTCGTCTGATAATATTGAGAAAAGTAAACAGACAACATCCAGCAAGATTTTGCAAATATCGCGTAATTACACTTAAAAATTACTTTTTAGACTTATTAAGGAATACAAATCATAATAAAAGTTAATTTGACTGTGGTCAAATTTTAAAATTAACGACCGATTGAAATACATAAAATTGTGCTGGATAAATCTTGATAGAAGATATTTACGTAGCTGAGAGATCATCAACAAAAATGACTGACGCAAACAGAGTCAAAGAGAAAACGTGTTTGGCAATCACTGCTATCGTACTATTTTGTGCATTAGTGGAGTAAACAGACACTCTTAGTCATCGTTAAATTTTGACGATTAAGTATAAATCACTACAGCACAAATAATACGATATCGGTGATTGCCAAACACGTTTTCTCTTTGTCTCAGTTGTTGATGATCTCTCAGGTACGCTCTCACGCACTTACTATTAATTTAGATCTGTTCAACGTGGTTCCGTCCTTGCTGCCAGCTATTCATTCTTTTTTCATTTGTTTTGGTATGTAACACTATTGGTCCACTCACACTCTCCCTCTCTTTGGGGGTAATGTATTTTGTTTTTCTGTTTGCTCCACTTTTTGCATACACGACCGACGCGCAGAGATTAAATTGCCTGAAATTTTCATTAGCTTCTCACTTTAACACTTGTAAATGATATAGTTGAACATAACTAACACAAAATATATTATTTTTTTAATAATACTTCTACGTTTTATAATTGCATAAAAACAATGCGAACGATTTCAATGGCTACCGAAAACTAACTCCAACTTTGAAGAAGAAAAAGACGAAAACAATAAGACGCTCTGAGTTGCAATCAAGTAAGAGAACAGTAAATTGCAAAGGTCAAGAGAATACCCTCCACCATAGATATACTGACAGGTACTAGAAATGCAAATATAGGGAATAAAAAAAGTGGACCTATACCGACATTTCTAAAAAGGGATTATGTAAACCATAATACAAATTTCAGAAATTGTTAATGGATAATTATACCCTTAGCCTTATGGCTAATGAGGGTGTATACAATTTAACACGGTGAAGAACACCAAAATACAGAAAATTGGGTTTCACATATATTGGGGCTATCCGAAAAATTTGACATATATTCTTATTTTTTTTTTGTGGGGAAATTTGGCACCTAATAAGAACTCAAAATACAAAATTACAGCTAATTCGGTGGAAAAATACGACCAAAACCCTCAAAATACTGAAAATTAGGAGGCACCGTTATATGGTGGCTACCAGAAAAGGTGGACCTATATTTATATTTTTTTGTGAGGGCATTTAGTACCCAATAAGAATTCAATGTAGCAAATTTCAGCGAATTTGGTTGAAAAACTCGCTCTAGAACCTCAAAATATCGAAAATTGGGGGTACACTTATATGGGGGCTATCCGAAAAAGGGCCTATAATGATAATTTTTAGTGGGGAGATTTTGCTGCCCAATAAGAACTCAAAGTACCAAATTTCAGCGAATTCGGTTGAACCTCAAATTACCGAAAATTGGGGGTACGCTTATATGGGAGCTATGCCTAAACGTGGATACCATCTTCCAACATGACCTGCCTGCAGACAAAAGACAACTTTATGCAAAATTTCAGCTCCGTATCTCAGCTCCTTCAGAAGATAGCGTGACTACAACAGACGGACGGACATGGCTAGATCGTATTAGAATTTTACCCTGATCAAGAATATATACTTTAAAGGGTCGGAAATGAATATTTCGATGTGTTACAAACGGAATGACAAAACTAATATAAACTCCATACTATGGAGGAGGGTATAAAAATAGTAAAAATTACAGGGTCTTTTATATGTATGTCAGCTTTGTCGATGATATGAAATCCGGTCTTATTATCTGAATGTATAGTTCAAAAGTTTAGAAAACCTGGTTATTCTTCCCCGTATTTATTACGTATCTGACATAACGATATGTTTTTAGTAAATAATTCGAACGAAAACGAGGATTCTTTATAATAATTAACTTTTACTAATTTTTTGAAATACATAAATATAGGATTTTATTAACATAAGATGGATACAATTGTGAAATGTCCATTAAAACTTTAAATATAGATTTATGTTCTATGAAAACCCCACCATATCTACATACCAAGTTTGGCCTATGGCGAATTTTTCCTTCTGGTATCTATACTCACCAAGTCTTTAATCCCTAATTTTAGTTGAGCCGGGGCGAATCTAATAAACTTGGGTGAAAAATATCAAATTACAGCTAATTTGGTTCATATGCAAGCTCCCCAAAATTCCGAAATTTGGGATGTAGGTACATATAGGGGATTTCCTAAAAACGAGCTCAAAACCCCCTTTATATGGGGGCTACAAAAATGTATATTTAAGCATCAATATTAAACGATGACAAAAAGTGAAAATAATCACATTGTTTACCAATGTGGACAATTGTGTGCAAGCACATTTATTTAAGAAGGTGCAACTAGTGGTGTAAATATGAATACATAGATTTAGTATTAAATTCAATATAGAAATCCATGTAAATTAGATTCAATGCAAAGAAATTCTTAAAGTGATCTTTTGATGGTTTTTCATCTTACGAGTAAAAAATATTAAAGTTCTGTGGATTAAACGGAACATACTCAGCACCATGAATATGTTTGGGAAATTTGCTCAAGTAATTTTAAAACATTACTGGTAAGTTGTTTTGTATTATTGTAATAAATATAAACATAGATATGTAATCGCAAAAAACACATTTGTATACCCTAAACAATAAGCTGGGATGTACCGGTCACGTAATTAGCAAACACCTGAAGGGAAAAATGTTTTGATTAACCCAAGAATCGTTTGGAATATTTTTAAATATTTTTATTGAAAACGCTTATGTGTACTGTACTCGACCGATTAAGTGTGAGAACAGAAAATTATCAGGGAAATTTGTGATATATAACGGTCAAATTTTAAGGGGACACGTAATTAGCACATCTCGGAAATTTTAAATTAAATTCCATTGATATTAAAAAATATATACAAAAAACCAGTGAGCGGAGCAGTATAGTCGGACGCGGCTGACCATTTGATATCCTACACAACTTTCACGAAAATTGAACTTTGTGTGGTTCTATATTCTGATCTTGGGCAATATTTTCACTCTATTGACCATCAACGTGCGTTATGTTCTTATCTTCGGCTTTCAATTGTGACCTATAGATCGACTCGAAAACACAAAAAATTAAGTTTTCGGTCCACTTAATCCCAATATTATTATTTGATCATCACCTAAAATTATAGGCGTTGACCTTGACAATAACTGGAACCTCATGGAACATATCAAAGCGATCAGCGCTATAATCCGCCCTCTAATGTGATAATGGGTTACTAAATAATATATGAATACGTAAACACCTGAAAATATTTAAGTGTAATTCCCACATCGGAGTACTTAGGCCAATATAATTGGTATCAATTTAAACGTCAACCACTCCTCTCACATATGCTATCAACTTCTCGGGTCTTTGTTCTTCAGGAGTAAATATATACGCCATAGAATAAAAATTTTGTCATTTTCCACACAAAAGTTAGGGTCCATTTGACCCGCTAAATATTGACCAATCTTTATCAAAATAGGCATGCCTATTCTTTGGCCCGATCCCCTTCTCCATGCAAAAATTCGCGGTGTTTGGGTCATAATTGCGGCCTCTGGAGCGACCAGAAAAACTGACAAAAATAAAGTTTTTGGTCCATTTCATCCCCTAAATATTAAGCGATCTTTTTCAAAAACAATAGGGGTCTTCATTAGCCAGAACCCATCCTACATGCAAAATTTCGTGAAGATTGGTTCATTACTGTGGCCTGTATCGTGTTTACAAAATATAATGGACAGACGGACGGACGGACACATGTCTAGATCGACTCAGCTAGTCGAGATATGACGATCGGTATACTTAAAGGTGGGTCTAGGAGCAATATTTCGCAGCGTTACAAACTTTTGGGGCTGCACAAAGCTATAATACCCTGACAACATAGTTGTGTAGGGTATAATTATATCAAATTTCGAAATGTTGCAAACATCTCGAAATACACACGAAAGACCCCATATAGTATATATTCTTGATCAGAATAAAATTATATGTCGTTTTATGCATGTCCGTCGGTTGAAATCACGATAGAGCTTTCAACTTTTGAGCATACATAGTAACTACTGCTGTGATGTTCGGTATTGAAAATAGGTCCACGTTTTGGTCTGGCCCACATATAACATTACCGCCACGGACACTTTTTCCATCGAATTAATCTCCGTTTTATTACAGGCCCAGATAACGGTAATCCACTATTGATACACAACCAGTAAGGAAAGTTCAAAAGTCTGGCGCGGCCGAATATATAATATCCTTTACCACTTTGGGTACATACAAGAGATGCTCATATGTACAATATCCTTTAGATAGAACGTATATATCATCATTGAAGAACCATTGAAATAGAATCGGCCGAAATTAGGTATATGATCTACATACATATTTGAACTAAATTAAAACAACAAAAATTGAACGCTATATCTAAACCTGAAACGTCTTGAATCCAAAACGCTACGCAATATTTCATGTAAAGCGAACAGACATAGGCTCCTCCATTTGCACCATTTACATAAAATAGGACTAAAGTAAATATGTGAGCTATATTTAAATCTGAACCGCTTTCAAACTTAACAACATGAGCATTCTAGACTAAATTCCATACCAGCTGCTAAATTTCCTGAATATAGAACTGACATTGACTCCTCGGAGCGCCATTTACATGAAAACGGACGAAAATATATATGGGAGCTATATGTAAATCCTAACATATGTCAACACAACTTTAGGGATACCAACCTGTAGTAACTTCAATTCGGTTTGCAACATTTAATTGGAAATCATTGACTGTTTGGTGCTCCATTTACATTGCACGAAACTATATATGGGAGCTATATCTACATCGCAGCGGATTTTCTCCAATTTCAAATTTCATCCAAATGGGATCGTAAATGCCATTCAGACAAGGTGACAGTTTGTACTGTAATCTTTTTTATATCCTACAGAAAAAGGTCATACGAGAGGCAAAGGTGAACAAATATATACCAAAAACATATGTTACTCGCCTACCCCGATGACATCGACATACTGGGTCGAACATTGCGAGCGGTAACAGCCACCTTTGAGCAAATTGAGAAGGAACCTGCCAAAGTGGGTCTGGCGAAAAGAGCTAGCTTATGGTATCAACTCGCAAGCCGTCCAGTAGACTCTCCCAACTTTGGAACTTGAAAACCACAGGTGCGAGGTAGTCAACGTTTTATATACCTTGGTGCCGCCATAAATAAAAACTTATGTCATCAGTTTTGAAATTCGAAGGAGAATACTGTTGACCAACAGATGCTACTATGGAGCAAGGCAGCTAACCTAAACGAAGCAGGTATACATAACACC
>NW_026888222.1:0-9750 GCF_032173495.1 Musca vetustissima
TATAAAAATAATTTTCAAAGGACTTAACCTAACATAGGCGTGGATTTTTATAAAAATAATTTTCAAAGGACTTAACCTAACATAGGCGTGGATTTTTATAAAAATAATTTTCAAAGGACTTAACCTAACATAGGCGTGGATTTTTATAAAAATAATTTTCAAAGGACTTAACCTAACATAGGCGTGGATTTTTATAAAAATAATTTTCAAAGGACTTAACCTAACATAGGCGTGGATTTTTATAAAAATAATTTTCAAAGGACTTAACCTAACATAGGCGTGGATTTTTATAAAAATAATTTTCAAAGGACTTAACCTAACATAGGCGTGGATTTTTATAAAAATAATTTTCAAAGGACTTAACCTAACATAGGCGTGGATTTTTATAAAAATAATTTTCAAAGGACTTAACCTAACATAGGCGTGGATTTTTATAAAAATAATTTTCAAAGGACTTAACCTAACATAGGCGTGGATTTTTATAAAAATAATTTTCAAAGGACTTAACCTAACATAGGCGTGGATTTTTATAAAAATAATTTTCAAAGGACTTAACCTAACATAGGCGTGGATTTTTATAAAAATTATGTTCGAAGGACCTAACATTTTTCCACTGTAACCAATATCATAGCAAAAAAAAAGGAATTGCCTTAAGCAGCAACACCAACAAGTTCAACGTCTAAAGTGTAAATTTGTGCTATGAAAATCCTTTCACACACAAACACAGATACACACATATATTTGTGTGTAAAAAATAAACTTTTATTAAAAAAACCTAAAGGCATATTACGGCGTTGACTTTCATGATTTTCTTCTCCTTCGTTTTTTTTTTTTGAGATATCTTACATTGTATGCGTATATGTGTCGTACGAATGCCTGAGGAATCGGAGAGAAAGAAACTAGAGTAACAAGTTTTCTTACAAGTAAACACCAATGAGATGAATGAGGCGAAAGTAGTACTAAAAAAAAAAAACAAGTGAAAAAGCGCAAAGTTCGGCCGGGCCGAAATTTGGATACCCTCCACCATAGAAATACTGACAAATTTTTGAAATGAAAATATAAGGACCATACCAATCGATTGTTGTAAACCAAATAGAAATTTCAACAATTTCAATGGGAGTTTTCCCTAAAATCACAAAACCCCAAAACATTGTGTAGAAATTAGCGAATACTTGATGTTTTCATTATATAAGGGGTTATGCCTAATTAAGGCCAATATAGCTTAAGTTCCAAGCTAATATTTTAGTTTTGAATCCCAATACCGTCCATATCGCTAAATATTAAATTGGTAGGACGTTATATATAGGACCTGGGCCTAATTGCGGGTCGATATAGTTCATTCTCAAACCTCACGTTCTAGTTTTTATGTCGATATCCTCCGATAAAAAAAATGATTAGCACATATGGCTAAATCGACTAAATCGTTGAAAAATTCCATACTATTTAGGGTAGGAACTAAAAATTTCGTCTACAGAATATCCCCATTCTATGGTGGAATACAGCTATAAGGGGATAACCCCAACACACGGAACAAATCAGCTATTTTAATGTAAAAAAAGGGGGTTATATGGAGACTTGCCCTAAAAGGGGGTGAATATTAATAATTTTTGGTCGGGAGATTTGTTACCATATACGACTACAAAATACCAAATTACATCGAATTCGGTTGAAAAACGCGCTCAAGAACCCCAAAATACCGATAATTGGCGGTACCCTTATGTGGGGGCTACCGGAAAAAAAGGACCTATATTTCTAATTTTTAGTGGAGAGATTTGCTACCCAATAAGAACTCAAAGTACTGAATAACAGCCAATTCGGTGGAAAAATGCGATCAAAACCCCCAAAAAACTGAAAATTGGTGGTACCGTTATATGGGGGCTATCAGAAAAATTGGACCTATAATCATAAATTTTAGTTTAGATATTTGACACCAAATAAGAACGAAATGTGCCAAATTTCAGCGAATTCGATTGAAAAAGGCGCTCAAGAACCCCAAAATACCGAAAATTGGGGGGTACCCTTATATGGGGGCTATGCGTAAAAATGGACCTAGATTTATAATTTTTAGTGGGAAGATTTGCTACCCAATAAGAACTCAAAGTACCAAATTCCAGCGAATTTGGTTGAAAAAGGCGCTCAAGAACCTCAAAATACTGAAAATTGGGGGGTACCCTTGTATGGGAGCTATTCGAAAAAATGGACCTATATTTATAATTTTTGGTGGGGAGATTTGCTACCCAATAAGAACTCAAAGTACCAAATTTCAGCGAATTCGGCTGAAAAACGCGCTCAAGAACCTTAAAATACCGAAAATTTGGAGGTACCCTTATATGGGAGCTATGCCTAAACGTGGACCGATATAGCCCATCTTCGAACTTGACCTGCCTGCGGACAAAAGACGACGCTATGCAAAATTTTGGCTATCTATCTCAATTCGTTTAGACGCTAGAGTGATTACAACAGACAGACAGACGGACATGCTTAAATCGTCTTAGAATTTTACGCTGATCAAGAATATATATACTTTATAGGGTCGGAAATAATTATTTCGATGCGTTACAAACGGAAAAACAAAACTAATATACCCTCCATACTATGGTGGAGGGTATAAAAAAAATAACACACACATACATACATACCGGTAAGTTTATTTGAAATCCATGCAAAGTATTTGCATTGTTGAAATGAAGCCAGTGGAATTGTGTTGCCACTTCTTAAGTTGCATATTATATAGGGCATATATGCTGAATAAGGCGTGGATTTTTTAAAAAATAATTTTCTATGTTCCTATAAGGCGTGATTTTTCAAAACAAAAGAATATTTTTCTAATTTCCCATAGGGCGTGATTTTTCAAAACAAAAGAATATTTTTCTAATTTCCCATAGGGCGTGATTTTTCAAAACAAAAGAATATTTTTCTAATTTCTAACTTCTAATTTCTAACTTCTAACTTTCTGCGGATTTTTATTCCGAGCCTGGGCAATATTTCGTAATATTAGAGATCAACAGATCTTCCTTACACTGACATATTTTTCGAATAGTTCTAATATTCGGTACATGTCCTTATTCCATTCCCCGTGGGTTGTGTTGTAATGTTCGTCTTATAATTTTGGCCTATATATCGACTCATAAAAAAACACAAAAACTTTAGTTTTCGGTCTACTTTATCCCAAAATGATCATCTGATCATCACCGAAAATTGTAGGATTTAAAATGGGTATATATCTTTTTTGTTTTTTTTTATAATTTTTTATTTTTGTTATTCAGGTTATTTACCGGTTTTTGGAGATAAATCATGACTACATATGATGTGCAGAAACTCGACAAAATCATTGAATTTTTTTATTCTTCTGGAAGGTCAATTATTGCAACTCAACGAAATTGTCGTCGTCATTTTAAAAACTTGATTTGGAACTTAGTCTCCCGTTTTGAGGAACATGGAAGAGTGTCAGACCTTCCAGGAAGAGGAAGATCTGTGCACATTGAAGCATTCGTGGAGGCTGTACGTCAAAGTGTAAACGAAGATCCATCTGTCTCTACTCGTCGTCGTTGTACTCAACTGGGAATCTCCAGAACATCCCTGCAAAGAATTTTGAAGAGGGATCTTAAAATGTTTCCGTATAAAAATCAAACGGCACAGCAACTGCTCCCCCAAGACCATCAGGCACGCCTGCAATATGCTATTCAAATAATTTCCAGAAATTGTGATTTTGCTTCGCCTCCACGTTCACCAGATTTGACCGCTCCAAACATTTTTGTGGGGCTAATTGAATAGGGTTGTGTATAAAAATAAACCCACAACAAATCAAGAGCTTAAGCACAATATTCAAGCAGAAATAAGCAACTTGGAACCAGACACTCTACGGGCACTAATGGAAAATGTGGTTAAAAGAGCTAATTTTTGTTTTCAAGAAAATGGACACCATTTGAGAGATGTTATATTTCATCTCTCAATTTTTGGATTTAATTCGAATCTACTCAAATTCTAGAATTTCCCTGCAAAATTTCAAGTGAAAATCTCAAGAACTCTTGAAGATAAAGCCGATTTTTTGAGTCAGCATAAAGTGACGGCAACAGTGATTCTCAAACTTTAAACGCATTTTTCTCGAAGCTGTGTTTTACGAATGGCGGGCACGATAACTCAAAAACTAATAATCCAATCGGTTCCAAATTTTTGCACGTTTCCCTGGGAGTGTATAGCTCTCGTATGAACTAGGATAAAGTCAATCGGTGAAGATCTTCCATATTTTTTAACTTAGTTTGTGGTCAAAAATAGGACATTTTCAAAAAAAAAAAAAAAAAAAAAAATCAAAGTTCCGTCATTCCTTCCCTTAAATGTAAAAAATTTTCGTGGATTAAATATTTGAAAATTCGAATCTACTCAAATTCTAGAATGTCCCTGCAAAATTCCAAGTGAAAATCTCAAGAACTCTTGAAGACAAAGCCGATTTATTGTGTCAGCATCAAGTGACGGCAACAGTGGTTCTCAAACTTTAAACGCATTTTTCTCGAAGCTGAGTTTTACGAATGGCGGGCACGATAACTCAAAAACTAATAATCCAATTGTTTCCAAGTTTTGACACGTTTCCCTGGGAGTGTATAGCTCTCGTATGAACTAGGATAAGGCCAATCGGTGAAGATCTTCCTTATTTTTTAACTTAGTTTGTGGTCAAAAATAGGCCATTTTCCAAAAAATAAAATTCAAAGTTCCGCCATTCCTTCCCTTAAATGTAAAAAAAATGTCATGAATTAAATATTTGAAACACACAAAAAATCAATAAAAAATAAAAATAAAATAAAAACAAAACAAAAATACAGTCATTTTTAATCCTTCAGTCTTTTATATATATATCTCTGTAAAGAGTTGTACTTGATGAAAACTTTAAATTAACTTTAACAAAAATGAGATGACTACAACAGCGCTGACGAACAGGACGAAGTCGACGATAAAGTTTCCCTTTGCTTTACCTTAGGATTGCTTAGTTTTTTTTTTCTTTTTAGCGACAGCCACAGCTCTCGTTGTCGTCTTCAACTCTGCCGTTCAACTACTGACGTCTGTTTAGTCGAGTTGAAGACATGATCTCTTTAGCACCTATTAAATTTTACAGTAGAGGACAGTGGTTCAATGTGGAGGTATGAAAAGTAAGTTCTTGTTGGGCTTTAAGGTACTACCATAAATATGAACATATTTCAATTTATGCTCATCTTCGATAGGAAATCGGAAGTTATTTTCAATTTGAAATTTTCTAAAAATCAAACCCCTGTCCAAATTCAAAGCAAAGTGTTACGCTCAACTTACTGTGTGCATTGCAGCGTGTTTGGCGAATTGCTGCAAGGTATTTACAGTTAAAATGTCGACAGCGTCGTGTTGTTGATGCAGATTTTTTTTGTTTTTTTTCTTAGCTGTGCGGAGACAGAGCTGTAAGCAAAGTGGCATAATAAATCAAAATGATTTATAAATGAAGAACACCAACAACACCAACACTGTCAACGATGCACTTACTTTGACTCGTTTTGGTTTGCAATACTTAAGGGATAGAAAGATTTAAAAGATTTTTTTTATTAAACTGAAAATAACATGACATGGGTGGCGTAGGGGATGATAGATACCAAGCAACGGCTCTGATTGGCTTTAACATGGCAAAGTCCAGGCTTTTCTCGGTCCCTCTTTAAACTCAATTGTGGACCGATATTATTGCCTTACAGGAAATGCGATGGAATGGTTCGGGCGTAAGTAAATCAGATGATTACGCCCTGTACTATAGCTGCCATGAAACGAGACATGAATTTGGTTGCGGATTTATGGTTAACAAGAGAATAAAAGACTTCGTCTCCAGATTCACTCCAGTAGACGAGTGAATTGCTATAATCCATATAAAAGCGAAGTTTTTCTACATCAGTCTTATTTGCGCCCATACTCGGACCGAAGATAAAGATGAGCAATCCAAAGACATACTTTACGAGCGCCTAGAAACAGCATATAATCGTTGCCCTGGCCATGATATTAAAATTCTGCTTGGAGATTTTAATAGAAGAATCGGAAGGGAAAATACCTTTGGCCCCACCGTCGGAAAATTCAGCCTCCATAAAGAAATATCAGACAACAGCATGAGGTTGATTGACTTCGCGGCAGCAAAAAACATGGTAGTTAGCAGCACCAGATTCAAGCATCTCGATATACACAAGGCCACCTGGATTTCTCCTGATCAAGCAACGAGAAATCAAATTGATCACATTGTGATAGACGGAAGGCATTCATCCAGTGTTTTAGACGTCCGCTCCATCCGGGGAGCGAATATCGATTCGGACCATTACCATGTGGCAGCCAAGGTACGCACCCGTCTTAATGTAGCAGCAAAGGTACGATCTAATGTAACACGGAAATTTGACGTCGAAAAGCTGCAAACATAAAAGGTAGCAGAAGCCTACTCCGCTCAACTTACCCAACTGCTTGACGAAAGCACCCCCTTTAACAGGCACAAGATCAGCAGTTAAAGTCGGAAAGGACCACTCGGAGTCCTTTAATACCGAACGAGGATTCAGACAAGGTGATAATTTGTCGTGTGACCTTTTTTACATCCTGATGGAAAAGGTCATAAGAGGCAAAAGTGAACAGAAATGGCACTCTGTACACCAAACAACACATGTTATTCCCTACGCCGATGACATCGACATAATGGGTCGAACACTGAGAGCGATAACAGCCACCTTTGAACAAATTGAGAAGGAGTCTGCCAAAGTGGGTCTGGCAGTAAACGGCGGGAAGACCAAGCTGATGGTATCAACGCGCAAGACGTCCAGTAGACTCGGGTCAACTGTGGAACTTGTGAACTACAGCTTCGAGGTAGTCAAAGATTTTATATACCTTGGCCAAAAATAAAACGAATGACATCAGTTTTAAAATTCGGAGATGGATAGTGATGGCCAGTCGGTGCTACTATGGTCTGAGCAAACAACTCCAAAGCAAGGCCACCTCCCGCCAGACCAAACTCACACTCTACAAGACGCTGATACTACCCGCGCTGTTATATGGATCCGAAAGATCTATGGGCCGATCTGCGGTGACGGTGAATATCGCCGTCGAATGAACCATGAGCTGTACCAGCTATTCTCGGACATCGACATTGTTAGACGTATTGAGCTGCAGCGACTACGTTGGCTAGGTCATGTTGTTAGAATGGATGAAGATGCCCCAGCCCAGAAGGCATATAAAAGCGGACCGATGGAAAGAGTAAATCGAAGACAACATTGCTGAAAATGGTCTTTCAAATTGGAAAAACTGCGCAAAAGACCGACTGCTTGGAAAAAATATTCTTTAAAAAATCCACGCCTTATGGTTGCTTGGAAAAAATATTCTTTAAAAAATCCACGCCTTATGGTTGCTTGGAAAAAATATTTTTTAAAAAATCCACGCCTTATGGTTGCTTGGAAAAAATATTCTTTAAAAAATCCACGCCTTATGGTTGCTTGGAAAAAATATTCTTTAAAAAATCCACGCCTTATGGTTGCTTGGAAAAAATATTCTTTAAAAAATCCACGCCTTATGGTTGCTTGGAAAAAATATTCTTTAAAAAATCCACGCCTTATGGTTGCTTGGAAAAAATATTCTTTAAAAAATCCACGCCTTATGGTTGCTTGGAAAAAATATTCTTTAAAAAATCCACGCCTTATGGTTGCTTGGAAAAAATATTCTTTAAAAAATCCACGCCTTATGGTTGCTTGGAAAAAATATTCTTTAAAAAATCCACGCCTTATGGTTGCTTGGAAAAAATATTCTTTAAAAAATCCACGCCTTATGGTTGCTTGGAAAAAATATTCTTTAAAAAATCCACGCCTTATGGTTGCTTGGAAAAAATATTCTTTAAAAAATCCACGCCTTATGGTTGCTTGGAAAAAATATTCTTTAAAAAATCCACGCCTTATGGTTGCTTGGAAAAAATATTCTTTAAAAAATCCACGCCTTATGGTTGCTTGGAAAAAATATTCTTTAAAAAATCCACGCCTTATGGTTGCTTGGAAAATGTTCTTTAAAAAATCCACGACTTATGGTTGCTTGGTTGCTTCTTTGCACTATTCCACTCCCTGTTTTTATTATTATATAGTATACATAATTTTTTTCAATAAATTTATATGCGATTGTGTATCTGTTCATGTGAAACAAAATAGTTCGCCTTTGAACAAAGAATAATATTTGTGCTTGTGAATCAAAAGTTTATTTGTTTATTTTTATTATTTACGTATTTATTGTTATCACTGACCAAACATATTATTTTCCTATTATGTTTTGTTAGAGATTTTATCAACGACACACACACACAGTCAAACATAAATCCTTTTCTTCAAAGGCAGCAGAACAGTTGAATGGATATGAACAATAAAAAGAGTAGTTTATAGGTTGTGGGTTCATAAGTTATCATAACAATTGATAAATGTTTGATTTATTTTGTTGTTGTTGTAGTGCTTTGTATTTTTCTTAAAGACATTCATAAATAATTTATGAAGAGATTAGGATGAGAAAATAAGGCAACAACTACAATAAATGACATATAAACTATTAGTAACCTATTAACTTTATATTTATTTTCGTATGTATGTTAGGGGTGGCGTATGCGTAATTTTATCACAGGGAATAAATAAATATTGTGTATACGCCAAGATGTCCAAGGAATGCTTTAAAATGTTGAAAAATAGGTTGGGATATTTGAACAAATATTCTTTAAAAAATCCACGCCTTTAGGTCAGATGATGCTTGAAAAAATATTCTTTAAAAAATCCACGCCTTTAGGTCAGATGATGCTTGAAAAAATATTCTTTAAAAAATCCACGCCTTTAGGTCAGATGATGCTTGAAAAAATATTCTTTAAAAAATCCACGCCTTTAGGTCAGATGATGCTTGAAAAAATATTCTTTAAAAAATCCACGCCTTTAGGTCAGATGATGCTTGAAAAAATATTCTTTAAAAAATCCACGCCTTTAGGTCAGATGATGCTTGAAAAAATATTCTTTAAAAAATCCACGCCTTTAGGTCAGATGATGCTTGAAAAAATATTCTTTAAAAAATCCACGCCTTTAGGTCAGATGATGCTTGAAAAAATATTCTTTAAAAAATCCACGCCTTTAGGTCAGATGATGCTTGAAAAAATATTCTTTAAAAAATCCACGCCTTTAGGTCAGATGATGCTTGAAAAAATATTCTTTAAAAAATCCACGCCTTTAGGTCAGATGATGCTTGAAAAAATATTCTTTAAAAAAAATATTCTTGAAAAAATAAAAAATCCACGCCTTTAGGTCAGATGATGCTTGAAAAAATATTCTTTAAAAAATCCACGCTTGAAAAAATATTCTTTAAAAAATTTAGGTCAGATGATGCTTGAAAAAATATTCTTTAAAAAATCCACGCCTTTAGGTCAGATGATGCTTGAAAAAATATTCTTTAAAAAATCCACGCCTTTAGGTCAGATGATGCTTGAAAAAATATTCTTTAAAAAATCCACGCCTTTAGGTCAGATGATGCTTGAAAAAATATTCTTTAAAAAATCCACGCCTTTAGGTCAGATGATGCTTGAAAAAATATTCTTTAAAAAATCCACGTCTTTAGGTCAGATGATACTTGAAAAAATATTCTTTAAAACATCCACGTCTTTAGGTCAGATGATGCTTGAAAAAATATTCTTTAAAAAATCCACGCCTTTAGGTCAGATGATGCTTGAAAAATTTTAATATTTTTTAAGCATCATCTGACATAAAGGCG
>NW_026888223.1:0-9685 GCF_032173495.1 Musca vetustissima
TAAATCGGACGAACTGATATATGGAAGCTATATCTAAATCTGCGATGATTTCTGAAACTTGGCAGACATCACTCTAGGCTTAATTCAGTACAGTGTGCCAAATTTCGTGCAAATCGAAAGATATAAAGGGACTTTGGTACACCATTTACCTTAAATCGGACGAAAATATACCTATATCTAAATCTGAACCTATTTTTCCCAATTTCAATAGGGTTCCTTGGGCCAAACAAATGAGCTGTGCCAAATTTCATCCAATTCGGATCATAAATGCGACCTGTACTTTGCTCACAAAAATACATGGACAGACAGACGGACGGACGGACATGCTTAAATCGACTTAGAAAGTGATTCTATGCATATTCTCAAAAGGAACCATGGGTCTATCTTGATTATTTTTGCCTGTTACAAACATATGCACAAAGACATAATACCCTGTACCACAGTGTGGCGAAGAGGTGTTATAAAAAGCATTAACAAATAGTTGACTTTCCTAGTAAGGTATGAATATTTGATTAACCTCACTGGAGAAATATGTATTAAGGCATTTTGATTAATAGTTTTTTGTTGAAGTTTATGAAGACGAATGGGACAAAAATATAGATGATTTTGGTTTCGGTCACGGCCACGAATTGTGAAATCGATTGGAATTCTTGGCGGGTAAAAACTATTATCGGGAAAATGTCACAAGTTGATGTCTTCTCAAAGTCCCCAAATAACGAACCGGTCTATTCAAGGTATTTTAATTATCGTTGGTGTTTTGGGTTCTTAGTGGGTAACGAAGTTGTTCATTTACAGACATTTGTTGCGATTTTCGATAAATAATATCCTCTTCGCTTCGGAAATGCGAACAAAACCAACAAATACTGAAATGAACAACTTCGTTACCCACTAAGAACCCAAAATACCAACGATAATTAAAATACCTTGAATAGACCGGTTCGTTATTTGGGGACTTTGAGAAGACATGGACTTATATTGACATTTTCCCGATAATAAGTTTTTTTACCCGCCAAGAATTCCAATCAATTTCACAATTCGTGGCCGTGACCGAAACCAAAATCATCTATATTTTTGTCCCATTCGTCTTCATAAACTTCAACAAAAAACTATTAATCAAAATGCCTTAATACATATTTCTCCCCCAGATGAAGTTTAAATCAAATATCATACACTCAGCTGGAAAAATGGAAACCTTTTTTCATTGCTTTTTATACCCTTCGCCACACTGTGGTACAGGGTATTATGTCTTTGTGCATATGTTTGTAACAGGCAAAAGGAAACGAGATAGACACATGGTTCCTTTTGAGAATATGCATAGAATCACTTTTTAAGTCGATTTAAGCATGTCCGTCCGTCCGTCTGTCCGTCTGTCTGTCCATGTATTTTTGTGAGCAAAGTAAAGATCGCATTTATGATCCGAATTGGATGAAATTTGGCACAGCTCATTTGTTTGGCCCAAGGACGAACCCTATTGAAATTGGGAAAAATCGGTTCAGATTTAGATATAGGTCCCATATATATTTTCGTCCGATTTAATGTAAATGGTGCACGATAGTCCCTATATATCTTTCGATTTGCACGAAATTTGGCACACTGTACTGAATTAAGCCTAGAGTGATGTCTGCCAAGTTTCGAGAATAATTGCAGATTTAGATATAGCTTCCATATATAGTTTCGTCCGATTTCATGTAAATGGTGCCCCACAGTCCCTATATATCATTCGATTTGCACGAAATTTGGCATAACGTACTGAATTGAGCCTAGAATGATGTCTGCCAAGTTTCGGGAAAATCGGTCCTGATTTACATATAGCTCCCATATATAGTTTCGTCCGATTTCATATAAATGGGGCACCAAAGTCCCTATATATCCTTCGATTTGCACGAAATTTGGCATAACGTACTGAATTGAGCCTAGAGTAATATCCCTTATATAGTTTCGTCCGATTTCATGTAAATGGTGCCGCAAACTCCCTATATATCTTTCGATTTGCACGAAATTTGGCATATCGTACTGAATTAAGCCTAGAGTGATGTCTGCCAAGTTTCGAGAAAATCGGTCCAGATTAAATATAGCTCCCATATATAGTTTCGACTGCACGAAATTTGGCATAACGTACTGAATTGAGCCTAAAATGATGTCTGCCAAGTTTCGGGAAAATCGGTCCTGATTTACATATAGCTCCCATATATAGTTTCGTCCGATTTCATATAAATGGTGCACCAAAGTCCCTATATATCCTTTGATTTGCACGAAATTTGGCATAACGTACTGAATTGGGCCTAGAGTGATGTCTGTCAAGTTTCGAGAAAGTCGGTCCGGATTTCGATATAGCTCCCTTTTATTATAGATTGATTTTAAGTAATTGACGCACCAAGGAACCAATAGGCTGATAGGAACAAAGCGTTCTGAAATTAGTATATCCTAACCTGTGACAAGTTTGTTTGAAATCGCTTACTATCTGGATAGAGCTTCCATATATATTTTCGCCCGATTTCAAGTAAATTGGGCATCAAACTCCTCAGTTAGTCAGATTGACATCAAATTTTGCACAACTTACAAAATTGAGCATAGAATTACGTAGTTGCGTTTTGTAGAAGTACAGACATAGCCCTATATTTGTTTGAAGTCGATTTACATACTTTATGGATAGATCTAGGTAGATTCACGTTTAGATAAATATCACATATTTTATTTCATCCAATTTCATGTTAATAGTCCTGTTTAATATACCCATAGTGGTGAAGGGTATCATATAGTCGGCCCCGTCCGACTTTACTACTTTCCTTACTGGTTATTGCTATTATTTTCCTTTTTCGGAAAAATTACAAACTTCTTTCTATTGTGTCAAGTGAAGAATTTTTGCTAAACCATTGTTTCCTTTCATTTCATATTTCTGTGCCAAACAATAAAAACATTATTGTTCCACATTTTTTATTTTCCCATTTTTTATACACTTCAAACAATAAATTTTATTGTTTTTGCCGCCGCTCTACCTTTTTCCGCCACAACTAAGAACACATGCTCCACAACCCATATGAGGGTTATGCTCTGGACGAAAACAACTCTTTGTTCGCTTTTTCAAACACTAAACAGGGAAAAACTTTTAGCACTTACCATTTTCACTAAGTCGCATAATTTTCTGCATATGGCGACAAAACATCTCATATTCAACTCCTGTTGCCGGTGTCGACGTTGTGCAGGCGGATGCGGTGGATGTGGATGCTGTATTATTGTTGGCGCTAACGGAGACCATTGCAGATGTTCCCTGTGGCGCAATGGTAACGCCGGATACCATGCTGTTGTTGCTGCCAATACTGCTATTGGTTGTGGCTGTGGTTAGTGGAACAGCAGCATCTGTTGTTTTCACCGATTGCATGTGTTTGGTGAAAGCACCGACGATGGCAGCCATACGATCGAAAGCATTTATATTTGGTAGACTGCAAATATAATCAGATGTGTATATTTAAATAGGTTTGGTATATGTGTACATGTATGTATTGTTTTAGTTTTGTATATTCATATCTTTTCAAAACAATGAATAGGGTAGGCACGGGCAGAGCGTAAAAAATTCTGTTCTCACGCACTTGTCTTTGTGTGTGTCAATGGTTTTTCAATTGGTTCTGTTGAATGTGTGTGAGAGAATAGTGATACTTACTCTCGCGAGAGTGCACGCGTGCGATGGTTCGCCCGACTGTGGAATAGGGAAATAAGGACATTACAGCACAGTCGTTACATCGGAGAGAAACAAAATATTCCGTTTCATTTACATATTTTGCGTTTACATATAATTGCAGAGACCGAATATTATAATTAATACAAGTGAAAATTCATTATTTCCGGTCTGTTCAAATTATGTATATACTAAGCCAGGAGTTTAGCATTCAAAAATACCGAAATTTGATTGGAAAGTTCGGTTATAAAATGCGTCTGGAAGAAAGTCGTACGGCGAAGACCCTATGCTGCACTACATATGTTCATATTTTTCTACAAAAAGTCATTCCCTGTAGGAAATGTCTATAGTAAATCACTATGGACTTACTATTGACATTGTCACCAAACTATTGACCGACTATACCCAACACAATGCATTTTACTATTGACATTTAACTTGTGCTTGTCATTGAGAATGAACTAGTGACATGGTCAGTAGTTTGTCGATATATACCCAGCGCCACATATGTATACATGGTTAGTAGTTAATTTATAGATATACACACAAGGTCACATATCGACGCCTCCGAACCATAGCATGCTAAGTCTGAAAAGTGAGTTTTCAGTAGAAGCTTTCAAAGTATGGAAGTTTATTTAATCGTACGTGCCATGGTAAGTACATTTTTGCTTATAACTTTGGTTTGGATTGGCCGATGATTACCAAAAATTCAGTGAATTTAAATTAAGGATCTTAGTATCTAAAAACGTAAAGAACTCTAAAACATGCTAAGTCGACTTAGCATACTATGGTTCGGAGGCGTCGATATGTAGCTTAACAATTTTTATACCCTCCACCATAGTATGGAGGGTATATTAATTTTGTTTTTCCGTTTTGTAACTCATCGAAATAATAATTTCCGACCCTATAAAGTATATATATTCTTGATCAGCGTAAAATTCTATGACGATCTAGCCATGTCCGTCTGTTGTAATCACTCTAGCGTCTAAACGAATTGAGATAGATTGCCAAAATTTTGCATATAGTCGTCTTTTGTCTGCAGGCAGGTCAAGTTCGAAGATGGGCTCCATCGGTCCACGTTTAGGCATAGCTCCCATATAAGGGTACCCGCTGAAATTTGGTACATTGGGTTCTTATTGGCTACTCAATGTCTCCACAAAAAATTATAAATATAGGTTCATTTTTTCGGGTAGCCCCCATATAACGGTACCTCCTAATTTTCAGTATTTTGGGGGGTATTGAACGTATTTTTCCCCCGAATTAGCTGTTATTTAGTATTTTGAGTTCTTAATAGGTACCAAATCTCTCCACAAAAAATTATGAATAAAGATACATTTTTTTCGGATAGCCCCCATATAAGGGTACCCCCCAAATGTCGGTATTTTGGGGTTCTTGAGCGCGTTTTTCAACCGATTTCGCTGAAATTTGTTACATTTGATTCCTATTGGGTAGAAACATGGGGTTCGGCCCGGCCGAACTTTGGATAACTTTGGAACTTGCTCATTTTTTTTCTTCGCCAATTAAACTTTAAACTCCCGTTTTTAACAAAATATATGCCTATTACCGCCAAAATTATCTATAATAAAAGAAAAATAAGAAGAAGCATAATCATGCTCAGTTGGCTGTTAACATAACAAATGCTTTTTCTTATAACATGATATGTAGACAAGTTGTTGAAAATATGGAGATATGCATACGATTTTAGGTAAATGGTGCACCAAACTGAAAATATTTGCCCGATTAGTCCAGTTTGACATGTGTAAATATAGCTCATATAGTTTCGTCCGTTTTTATGTAAATGGTGCACCAAACTCCCAATATTGGTCCGATTTAGACAACATTTTACACAGCGTACTGAATCCAGTCCAGTGTGACATCTATGAAGTTTTTCTTGAAATAGGTCTAGATTTAGATATAGCTCCCATGTATATTTTCGTCCGATTTTAGGTAAATGGAGCAACAAACTCCCAATATTTGTTCGATTGAGACAAAATTTTGCAACAGCATACTGAATTAAATCCAGTTTGATATATGTGAAGTTTTGTTAAAATTGGTACAGATTTGCAAATATATCTCCTATATAACATTTTGCTCGATTTCATACAAATTATGCACCAAAAATTTAAGTCTGCCCGATTGACATGCAATTTTTTAAAAGATTTCAGAATGTATGTTTTTTATTAGTTGAAATGTCTATGTGTACCAAATTTGTGTTTTACCGATTCCACATCAATGGTCATCCAAAGATGCTATGTCTCTTCTATCAACAGGATATTGTACACATTATCATCTTTTGTATGTACCCAAAGTGGTGAAGGGTATCATTCAGTCGGCCCGTCTGCCTTTTGACCTTTCCTTATTAGTTTCTTCTGAAAATGGTTCGTCAGACTTAATTTGTTCACACGAAGTAGTTTTTTGTATATATCTTTTAATATCGACGGCATTTAAGTTAAAAATTCCAAGATGTTAATTTTTGTCGTAAATACCGTTAAATATCACAAATATATATAAACAAACATAATGTGGCCTTAGTGCGTCTTCAGTATAAATATATATCCGAATGTTGTATCTATATCTGAGTCGATTCCTCTCAAATTTTGAAGATGTGCTTTTAAGCATGTTATACACATCCGAACGAAATTTTGCTATTGGGGCCATAGTGGGCTGTAGGCAAAATCGAAGTATATCTATCTTTAAATGTGAAAATATATCATATTATATATTTGCACTAAATACAATATTTTCTTCCTTAAAATTACAAATTATCATATTTGCATTTTTTACAGTTAAAGAACAGAAGAACAAAACATTTGAAAATTTTAAATTTCACACATGCTCAAGTGTTTACCTGGAAATTCAGGAATTCATCTCATACAGAAAATAAAAGCCACAGACAAACACGCCAATACTACTGGAAGGATATGAAGCTGTGTTGTTGTTTTTTGTCTGAAAATTCTTTAAATTTGTAAATTTCATTTGCAGTTTTTTCCTCCTTCCTCTATATTGTTGGCCAATTCAAGAAAATTTTCTGTCTGTCTGCTGCCCGGCACTTACAATTTAAAACGTTTTTACAATCCTTGTGAGACGTGCCATTTCAGTTTACTGAAACACCGAACACATATGGTTGTTACATGCAATGTACGGGTGTAAAGGTGTGTTCGTCGGTGTTCCGTTGCGTGCGTTTACTTCATAACGTAACATTTTTCTGGCATTTATTAATATTGAACAAAAAACAATGATACTTTCAACAGCAAGAACTTTCCTATACTCATCACAAAGACGTACAATATTGCTGAAAGCATTTTTATCTGCTGAATATATAAAATTCCTTTAACTTCATTTATCCTCTGATATACGTTCTGTCGAAACAATGAAAACTACCGGACACCTCAATATACATTTATTTATTTTAATCAGCTGCTAACAATTGCAGGTAAATGATATTGTAGTTATCATTACATAGTAAATATAAGATAACGTAGCATAGCAATTCATTTGAAATTTACAAGGTATGAATATAAAAATTTGTTGAAGAAAAATTACATCTAAAAACCAGTAAGGAAAATAATAAAGTAGGACTGGGCCGACTATATGATACCCTTCACAACTTTGGGCATATTCTACATATTTATCCTAACAAACGTAGCCTTTTCGGTGGAACATTGACATGAAGTTGAACGAAATTAAATATGTGATCTTTATCTATAAGTACACCGACTAACATCAATCCCAACACATGCCATTCTCCAACCTATATTAAATTTTGTAAATAGATTTAAAGCAAACTTTACGCACGCTTTGATAGGCTTTAACGTTTAAAATGTATTATCAATCAGGCACCCATTGATATTTTGGTGTACAATAAACATGAATAGGTCGAAATTATGTATGGAAGCTATATCTAAATATGAACCGATTTCAAGGAAACTTGCCAGAGATTAATTTAGACTCGTGTTAATTTCAGTACGTTGTGTTAATAGGCCAAGCTATGGTTCTTTACAGCGCCATTTGTTTAAAATCGGACAAAAGTATGTACAGGAGCTGAACCGATTTTAAGAAAAATTGACACACGAAAGGTTATAGCAACATCAGAACAATGTACAAAGATGTGTGCCAGTCGGCCCTACTTTGGGTCTTTAGTGTTAAATCGGTAATTAAATCGGATGAGAAAATATATGGGAGCTTTATCTAAATCTGAACCGATTTTCACGAAAGCACACATCATTAATTCAGTACGCGATACATAACAGAAAAAATATATATGGACTTTGGACTATATCTGAACAGATTTTCACAAAATTTAACACTCATCACTCTGGACCTTATTCAGTACCATGAGCCAAATTTTGTGTAAATCGAAAGATATGGGGACTTTGGTGAGCCATTTACCTTAAATCGGACGAAAATATATATGTGAGCTATATTTAAATCTGATCCGATTTTTTTTTAAACTTGACATACGTCATTCTCAATTCAGTACAGTGCAGTGCAAAATTTCTCCCATATATATTTTCGTCCGATTTGAGGTAAATGGGGCACCAAAGTCCCTCTATATCTTTCGATTTACACGAAATTTGGCACAGAGTACTGAATTAGGTCCAGATTGATATGTGCCAAGTTTTGAGAAAATTGGTTCAGATTTAGATATAGCTCCCGTATATAGTTTCGTCCGATTTAAGGTAAATGGTGCACCTAAGTCCCTGAAAATCATTCGATTTCCACGAATTTTGGCATGGCGTACTGAATTAAGTCCAGAATGATGTGTGTTAAGTTTCCTGAAAATCGGTTCAGATTTACATATAACTCAAAGTCCCTCCAAGTCTTTCGATTTGCACGACTTTTGGTATTGCATACTGATTTAAGTCTAGAGTAATGTCTGTTAAGTTTTGTGAAAATCGGTTCAGATTTAGATATAACTCCCATATATATTTTCGCCCAATTTTAGGTAAATGGTGCAGCAAAGTCCCTATATATCATTCGATTTGCACGAAATTTGGCATAGACTACTGAATTAAGTCTAGAATGATGTCTGCTAATATTTGTCAAAATAGTCTAGTATGATGTCTGCTAAATTTCGTGAAAATCGGTTCAACTTTAGATGTAGCTTCCATATATAGTTTCGCCCAATTTTAGGTAAATGGTGCACCAAAGTCCCTATATATCATTCGATTTGCACGAAATTTGGCATAGCGTACTAAATTAAGTCTAGAATGATGTCTGCTAATATTTGTGAAAATAGGTTCGGATTTAGATATATATTTATATTTTCCTCGATTTTAGGTAAATTATGCACCAATGTCCCTGAAAATAATTCGATTTGCACGAATTGTGCATAGCGTACTGAATTAATTAAAATGATGTCTACGAGGTTTCGTGAAAATCAGTTCAGATTTAAATATAGCTCCCACATAATTTTAAGCAGTACATCATACCAAATGGCGTGTGTCAAGTTTGCTTTTAATTGGTTTACAAAATTTAACATAGGTTTACATATAAATAAAGATCATATATTAAAGATCACATATTCATGTCAATGTTTCTTCAAAGAGGCGACGTCTGTTAGGATACATATGTTGAATATACCCAAAGTGGTGAAGGATATCATATAGTCGGCCCAATCCGACTTTACTACTTTCCTTACTGGTTTTTTATGTGTAAATTCTAATTGATTCGTATACGTCGTCTTTGAGTTCCAGGGTTAGCTGACATATTTTCGGAACAGTTGATAAATTTACTTTTCTGTGTGACTTTTTTTCACGGGAACCACTTTTTGTGCAACTTTTTTAAATTCCCAGCGGTAACAGTGTACTCGACCATACTTCTTCATAGCAATACCCCATTTCAGTTTTCTATTTCTAGGCGCCCCACAGTATGCAATAGCACCTAGAGACTGGTTTCTTATGATTAGTTTAACGGTTAATTTGGAGAGTTTCGGTTCAGGCATGGTAAACATCGACTTAAACTTTTTATTAGAAACAAATATTAGGTTGGGCAAAACGAAATCCATTATGT
>NW_026888224.1:0-9581 GCF_032173495.1 Musca vetustissima
CTTCGTATTGTCACAAGAGACATTTGGGTTTGAAAGGTTTTTTGTAAAGAAGCTATTAATAGCTTCTGGGGAGAATATCCCAACAAAAAACTAAGGGAACTGATGAGGATCAGTGGCGAGATCCGAAACTATAGTCTTCCCTGCCTTACCCCTCGGCGGACAATGCCATACATTCCCCACTAATAAATAGTTGTTTTTTATAAAAACAACAAACTGGGATTAAGCCTGACTATTTTGCAAAAACAAAATATCCCAAATAACCCGCCAAACACTACTGAAGTTGTAGACGAGGCACGGTCATACTGTTTGGTTTATTGCTTTAACTAGCAATACCAACAACAACGTTATGTGCATTCGTCACAAAGTGACGACACATAGCAGTGGGAAATGTATTGTAGTTGTCTGTAAATGCCTTGTTGACCACGAAGTCAGGCGCCAACGAAACGAACTTCTCATTGGGGTCGTATCGCTGGTAACGTAAGAACTTCGTATTTTCACAAGAGACATTTGGGTTTGAAAGTTTTTTTGTAAAGAAGCTATTAATAGCTTCTGGGGAGAATATCCCAACAAAAAACTAAGGGAACTGATGAGGATCAGTGGCGAGATCCGAAACTATAGTCTTCCCCGCCTTCCCCTCGGCGGACAATGCCATACATTCCCCACTAATAAATAGTTTTTTTTATAAAAACAACAAACTGGGATTAATCCTGACTATTTTGCAAAAACAAAATACAAATGGTATCCCAAATAACCCGCCAAACACTACTGAAAGAAGCTATTAATAGCTTCTGGGGAGAATATCCCAACAAAAAACTAAGGGAACTGATGAGGATCAGTGGCGAGATCCGAAACTATAGTCTTCCCTGCCTTACCCCTCGGGACAATGCCATACATTCCCCACTAATAAATAGTTGTTTTTTATAAAAACAACAAACTGGGATTAAGCCTGACTATTTTGCAAAAACAAAATATCCCAAAAAACCCGCCAAACACTACTGAAGTTGTAGACGAGGCACGGTCATACTGTTTGGTTTATTGCTTTAACTAGCAATACCAACAACAACGTTATGTGCATTCGTCACAAAGTGACGACACATAGCAGTGGGAAATGTATTGTAGTTGTCTGTAAATGCCTTGTTGACCACGAAGTCAGGCGCCAACGAAACGAACTTCTCATTGGGGTCGTATCGCTGGTAACGTAAGAACTTCGTATTGTCACAAGAGACATTTGGGTTTGAAAGTTTTTTTGTAAAGAAGCTATTAATAGCTTCTGGGGAGAATATCCCAACAAAAAACTAAGGGAACTGATGAGGATCAGTGGCGAGATCCGAAACTATAGTTCCCCGCCTTCCCCTCGGCGGACAATGCCATACATTCCCCACTAATAAATAGTTGTTTTTTTATAAAAACAACAAACTGGGATTAATCCTGATTATTTTGCAAAAACAAAATACAAATGGTATCCCAAATAACCCGCCAAACACTACTGAAGTTGTAGACGAGGCACGGTCATACTGTTTGGTTTATTGCTTTAACTAGAAATACCAACAACAACATTATGTGCATTCGTCACAAAGTGACGACACATAGCAGTGGGAAATGTATTGTAGTTGTCTGTAAATGCCTTGTTGACCACGAAGTCAGGCGCCAACGAAACGAACTTCTCATTGGGGTCGTATCGCTGGTAACGTAAGAACTTCGTATTGTCACAAGAGACATTTGGGTTTGAAAGGTTTTTTGTAAAGAAGCTATTAATAGCTTCTGGGGAGAATATCCCAACAAAAAACTAAGGGAACTGATGAGGATCAGTGGCGAGATCCGAAACTATAGTCTTCCCCGCCTTCCCCTCGGCGGACAATGCCATACATTCCCCACTAATAAATAGTTGTTTTTTATAAAAACAACAAACTGGGATTAAGCCTGACTATTTTGCAAAAACAAAATACAAATGGTATCCCAAATAACCCGCCAAACACTACTGAAGTTGTAGACGAGGCACGGTCATACTGTTTGGTTTATTGCTTTAACTAGCAATACCAACAACAACGTTATGTGCATTCGTCACAAAGTGACGACATATAGCAGTGGGAAATGTATTGTAGTTGTCTGTAAATGCCTTGTTGACCACGAAGTCAGGCGCCAACGAAACGAACTTCTCATTGGGGTCGTATCGCTGGTAACGTAAGAACTTCGAATTGTCACAATGGACATTTGGGTTTGAAAGGTTTTTTGTAAAGAAGCTATTAATAGCTTCTGGGGAGAATATCCCAACAAAAAACTAAGGGAACTGATGAGGATCAGTGGCGAGATCCGAAACTATAGTCTTCCCTGCCTTACCCCTCGGCGGACAATGCCATACATTCCCCACGAATAAATAGTTGTTTTTTATAAAAACAACAAAGTGGGATTAAGCCTGACTATTTTGCAAAAACAAAATAAATATATTTAAGTTAAATCACCTTACAGGTAAAATCCATGGCATATTATTATTGCAATACCTTATGTTTTTAAAATGTATTATGTTTTTTATATACGAATGCACGTTTGCTTAATTCATTTGTCTACATCAACTATCGGCACCATTAATAGTCAATCTCCTTCGGATATCGTTTTAGTTGAATTAATCATTATACTTCCGGTATAAAACGCGATATTGGAACGGATGATCTGTGGCACATCGACACGAACAACTTCCTGCCACTTCGTGGTTATTAGGCCGTTTTACAAATCTCGAAATACGTCCTGTGGTTAAGTTGTTCCCTTTAAACATTAAAATCTTCTCTCTTTCTCGTAGATAAAGAAATATAAGTAAGATTTTTAAGATTCCTTACTGAGGATGACGTCCGCAAGTCTAGGAATGAAACAATTTAAAATTATGATGCTCATGGTTTCTCTGGCCGATGCCTACAACTAAATTAAGCTGCTGCATATTTACTACCTTCGATTTTCGATACTGTCTATAGCTTTGTCAGCGTTAACGGTGATGCTCATAGAGTGAATCGGCTGAATCCTTGCACCTTAAAAGATTAACGGTGATGCTTATTGAGTGGATTAGCATGAATTCTTGCACCTTAAAACGTTGTCGGTGATGCTCATAGAGCGGATCACATTAGATCCTTGCACCTTACAATACTATAGATATATCGAAAATGGATTCCAATCGGCAGTCAACCGAAAACTACTAATTTTATGCTAACTTAAACATTGCAACAACAAACTCTATCTAACCTTCTACAAGGTATTGTCATCAAAACACAAAACACTGTGATCAATTATCACATATTCACATAAAGGTACGTACCGAACTTACAGTGAGTGTTTTGTTATATTTTACATTGCACATATTGAACTTAACCTAAGGTTGTCAACAGCAATAGTTACGCGATAGAATTTACTTAATTTCTCTTTAATAACATTCATTACGTACGACTCTCATCATTTCTTTTCGAGAATTAGTGTGGTGTAAATCAGTGTGGTGATAAGTGTTTTTTACAAAAACAATTTGTTAACAGTGATCAACTACGTTGATCGCACAAAAGAGAAAAGAAAAAGCAACAACAATAAATACACATTGCCGCTGTAATAGTAACAAACATCAACACAACAAAAACCACACTGATTAGTGAAGTCAATTCTTGGTTGTTCGTTACATGAGTAGTCAGTAAACACCAACGCATCACATTAAAGTGGGTCGTATAAAAAATAAAATTTATAATTGAAAATATTTATTTTAAAATTTTAATTAAAATTATAACAGTATAAAATTATATAAAAGTATTTCCGATACACTGAAAAATACGTGTGTTTTACGACACACTGAGAGAAAATTTCGAAAATAAATTCTTATACTTTTTAATATAATTTCGCGTATTTTTATATTTAAATATATATTGTTCGTGCCGATTCCGATACACGGAAAAGAGAGTCTACTGCTCAATTTTGAATATAGTAAATATATAAAAAATTTTGGATTTTTTACGAAATCTATTTGTCTCCGCTATTGAAATAAAATAATCGATCAATTAATTTTTTTTCATTTTTATAAAACAATTTAATTATAAAACAAACTTGCATTCCGTGCATAGATAAAAATATACAGTCCATTTACATTTCTATTGAATTGATTTTGATATAATTCCATAAAATGCCGCTTACTCCTTTAGATTTCTGTATCAGAGCCACTGATACTCTAATTAAATTTGATGCAAATTACTCTTCCTCACGGGATGACGATTTAGATGTGTATTCCCTTGAAATACAAGGATCTGAATCAAGAGAATTATGGAGTAAAGTGAAGGACAGGTATGAAGATTGTGCGAGTTACCTTCAAACTTCGGATGACGCATGCTCGGACGACATGACTTCAGCTGACAGCAAGTACGATGTCGCTTATAAAGCTTATGTTCACGTGTTGTCATCAATAAATAGAAAAATAGATCAAATTCGAGCTACGCAGAAGACCAACATTTCCGAAAACCTTAACCTCTTTTCAGGTGTTACGCACCAAACAGGAAATTATGTCGAGATTTCGTCTCCATCCTTTACTTCATAGTATAAATCTTCCACCATGTGACATAGACATATTTAATGGTGATTTTCAGTCTTGGCCTACATTTAGAGATTTATTTTCCGCAGTGTACATAAATAATGCTCGGCTTAGCGACATAGAAAAATTGTGTCATTTAGTAATGAAAACTAACGGTGAGGCGCGAGATACTGTTTCCAAATTTCCACTCACTCATAACAGTTTTAATTTAGCATGGAAAGCCTTGAGAGAAACTTATGACAACGTCCGTATTCTCGTTAATAACCAAATCAAGTCTATTTTTGACCTTCCGGTCATAGAAGCCGAAACTAGTTCCGATTTGAAAAAATTACAACGCAGAATAAATGGATGCATTTCTGCTATGTCAATCTACGATATTTCAACTGAAAGCTGGGACCCTATTTTAGCTTTTGCAAAATAGTCATGTTTAATCCCAGTTTGTTGTTTTTATAAAAAACAACTATTTATTAGTGGGGAATGTATGGCATTGTCCGCCGAGGGGTAAGGCAGGGAAGACTATAGTTTCGGATCTCGCCACTGATCCTCATCAGTTCCCTTAGTTTTTTGTTGGGATATTCTCCCCAGAAGCTAATAATAGCTTCTGTCACAAGAGACATTTGGGTTTGAAAGGTTTTTTGTAAAGAAGCTACTAATAGCTTCTGGGGAGAATATCCCAACAAAAAACTAAGGGAACTGATGAGGATCAGTGGCGAGATCCGAAACTATAGTCTTCCCTGCCTTACCCCTCGGCGGACAATGCCATACATTCCCCACTAATAAATAGTTGTTTTTTATAAAAACAACAAACTGGGATTAAGCCTGACTATTTTGCAAAAACAAAATATCCCAAATAACACGCCAAACACTACTGAAGTTGTAGACGAGGCACGGTCATACTGTTTGGTTTATTGCTTTAACTAGCAATACCAACAACAACGTTATGTGCATTCGTCACAAAGTGACGACACATAGCAGTGGGAAATGTATTGTAGTTGTCTGTAAATGCCTTGTTGACCACGAAGTCAGGCGCCAACGAAACGAACTTCTCATTGGGGTCGTATCGCTGGTAACGTAAGAACTTCGTATTGTCACAAGAGACATTTGGGTTTGAAAGGTTTTTTGTAAAGAAGCTATTAATAGCTTCTGGGGAGAATATCCCAACAAAAAACTAAGGGAACTGATGAGGATCAGTGGCGAGATCCGAAACTATAGTCTTCCCTGCCTTACCCCTCGGCGGACAATGCCATACATTCCCCACTAATAAATAGTTGTTTTTTATAAAAACAACAAACTGGGATTAAGCCTGACTATTTTGCAAAAACAAAATATCCCAAATAACCCGCCAAACACTACTGAAGTTGTAGACGAGGCACGGTCATACTGTTTGGTTTATTGCTTTAACTAGCAATACCAACAACAACGTTATGTGCATTCGTCACAAAGTGACGACACATAGCAGTGGGAAATGTATTGTAGTTGTCTGTAAATGCCTTGTTGACCACGAAGTCAGGCGCCAACGAAACGAACTTCTCATTGGGGTCGTATCGCTGGTAACGTAAGAACTTCGTATTTTCACAAGAGACATTTGGGTTTGAAAGTTTTTTTGTAAAGAAGCTACTAATAGCTTCTGGGGAGAATATCCCAACAAAAAACTAAGGGAACTGATAAATAGTTGTTTTTTATAAAAACAACAAACTGGGATTAAGCCTGACTATTTTGCAAAAACAAAATATCCCAAATAACCCGCCAAACACTACTGAAGTTGTAGACGAGGCACGGTCATACTGTTTGGTTTATTGCTTTAACTAGCAATACCAACAACAACGTTATGTGCATTCGTCACAAAGTGACGACACATAGCAGTGGGAAATGTATTGTAGTTGTCTGTAAATGCCTTGTTGACCACGAAGTCAGGCGCCAACGAAACGAACTTCTCATTGGGGTCGTATCGCTGGTAACGTAACAACTTCGTATTGTCACAAGAGACATTTGGGTTTGAAAGTTTTTTTGTAAAGAAGCTATTAATAGCTTCTGGGGAGAATATCCCAACAAAAAACTAAGGGAACTGATGAGGATCAGTGGCGAGATCCGAAACTATAGTCTTCCCCGCCTTCCCCTCGGCGGACAATGCCATACATTCCCCACTAATAAATAGTTGTTTTTTATAAAAACAACAAACTGGGATTAAGCCTGACTATTTTGCAAAAACAAAATACCAATGGTATCCCAAATAACCCGCCAAACACTACTGAAGTTGTAGACGAGGCACGGTCATACTGTTTGGTTTATTGCTTTAACTAGCAATATCAACAACAACGTTATGTGCATTCGTCACAAAGTGACGACATATAGCAGTGGGAAATGTATTGTAGTTGTCTGTAAATGCCTTGTTGACCACGAAGTCAGGCGCCAACGAAACGAACTTCTCATTGGGGTCGTATCGCTGGTAACGTAAGAACTTCGAATTGTCACAATGGACATTTGGGTTTGAAAGGTTTTTTGTAAAGAAGCTATTAATAGCTTCTGGGGAGAATATCCCAACAAAAAACTAAGGGAACTGATGAGGATCAGTGGCGAGATCCGAAACTATAGTCTTCCCTGCCTTACCCCTCGGCGGACAATGCCATACATTCCCCACGAATAAATAGTTGTTTTTTATAAAAACAACAAAGTGGGATTAAGCCTGACTATTTTGCAAAAACAAAATAAATATATTTAAGTTAAATCACCTTACAGGTAAAATCCATGGCATATTATTATTGCAATACCTTATGTTTTTAAAATGTATTATGTTTTTTATATACGAATGCACGTTTGCTTAATTCATTTGTCTACATCAACTATCGGCACCATTAATAGTCAATCTCCTTCGGATATCGTTTTAGTTGAATTAATCATTATACTTCCGGTATAAAACGCGATATTGGAACGGATGATCTGTGGCACATCGACACGAACAACTTCCTGCCACTTCGTGGTTATTAGGCCGTTTTACAAATCTCGAAATACGTCCTGTGGTTAAGTTGTTCCCTTTAAACATTAAAATATTCTCTCTTTCTCGTAGATAAAGAAATATAAGTAAGATTTTTAAGATTCCTTACTGAGGATGACGTCCGCAAGTCTAGGAATGAAACAATTTAAAATTATGATGCTCATGGTTTCTCTGGCCGATGCCTACAACTAAATTAAGCTGCTGCATATTTACTACCTTCGATTTTCGATACTGTCTATAGCTTTGTCAGCGTTAACGGTGATGCTCATAGAGTGAATCGGCTGAATCCTTGCACCTTAAAAGATTAACGGTGATGCTTATTGAGTGGATTAGCATGAATTCTTGCACCTTAAAACGTTGTCGGTGATGCTCATAGAGCGGATCACATTAGATCCTTGCACCTTACAATACTATAGATATATCGAAAATGGATTCCAATCGGCAGTCAACCGAAAACTACTAATTTTATGCTAACTTAAACATTGCAACAACAAACTCTATCTAACCTTCTACAAGGTATTGTCATCAAAACACAAAACACTGTGATCAATTATCACATATTCACATAAAGGTACGTACCGAACTTACAGTGAGTGTTTTGTTATATTTTACATTGCACATATTGAACTTAACCTAAGGTTGTCAACAGCAATAGTTACGCGATAGAATTTACTTAATTTCTCTTTAATAACATTCATTACGTACGACTCTCATCATTTCTTTTCGAGAATTAGTGTGGTGTAAATCAGTGTGGTGATAAGTGTTTTTTACAAAAACAATTTGTTAACAGTGATCAACTACGTTGATCGCACAAAAGAGAAAAGAAAAAGCAACAACAATAAATACACATTGCCGCTGTAATAGTAACAAACATCAACACAACAAAAACCACACTGATTAGTGAAGTCAATTCTTGGTTGTTCGTTACATGAGTAGTCAGTAAACACCAACGCATCACATTAAAGTGGGTCGTATAAAAAATAAAATTTATAATTGAAAATATTTATTTTAAAATTTTAATTAAAATTATAACAGTATAAAATTATATAAAAGTATTTCCGATACACTGAAAAATACGTGTGTTTTACGACACACTGAGAGAAAATTTCGAAAATAAATTCTTATACTTTTTAATATAATTTCGCGTATTTTTATATTTAAATATATATTGTTCGTGCCGATTCCGATACACGGAAAAGAGAGTCTACTGCTCAATTTTGAATATAGTAAATATATAAAAAATTTTGGATTTTTTACGAAATCGATTTGTCTCCGCTATTGAAATAAAATAATCGATCAATTAATTTTTTTTCATTTTTATAAAACAATTTAATTATAAAACAAACTTGCATTCCGTGCATAGATAAAAATATACAGTCCATTTACATTTCTATTGAATTGATTTTGATATAATTCCATAAAATGCCGCTTACTCCTTTAGATTTCTGTATCAGAGCCACTGATACTCTAATTAAATTTGATGCAAATTACTCTTCCTCACGGGATGACGATTTAGATGTGTATTCCCTTGAAATACAAGGATCTGAATCAAGAGAATTATGGAGTAAAGTGAAGGACAGGTATGAAGATTGTGCGAGTTACCTTCAAACTTCGGATGACGCATGCTCGGACGACATGACTTCAGCTGACAGCAAGTACGATGTCGCTTATAAAGCTTATGTTCACGTGTTGTCATCAATAAATAGAAAAATAGATCAAATTCGAGCTACGCAGAAGACCAACATTTCCGAAAACCTTAACCTCTTTTCAGGTGTTACGCACCAAACAGGAAATTATGTCGAGATTTCGTCTCCATCCTTTACTTCATAGTATAAATCTTCCACCATGTGACATAGACATATTTAATGGTGATTTTCAGTCTTGGCCTACATTTAGAGATTTATTTTCCGCAGTGTACATAAATAATGCTCGGGTTAGCGACATAGAAAAATTGTGTCATTTAGTAATGAAAACTAACGGTGAGGCGCGAGATACTGTTTCCAAATTTCCACTCACTCATAAAAGTTTTAATTTAGCATGGAA
>NW_026888225.1:0-96932 GCF_032173495.1 Musca vetustissima
GAAATAAATACAATATAGAATACTGGCAGTGTGCCCGCTACTTCGTATGCAGAAATGGAATCCAAAAATTAATAATAATATTTCATATGTAAATCGTGAATAATGTATAGTTTGTTTGACTATAGTTCTGAATTCCGCCTCAATTCCTTCATGTAATATCAAGTGTATTACCATTCAGTACTCTTTATATACATAAGCACTATTTTCCGAAATCTCTTTCTTATACGCTATAGAATACAAATTTTGTAATTTTTCACACAAAAGTCAGTGTTCATTTGTCCCGCTAAATATTGACCGATCTTTATCAAAACAGGCATTCTTATTCCTTGGCCCGATCCCCTTCTCTATGTAAAAACTCGCCATGTTTGGGTCATAATTGCGGCCCCTAGAGCGACCAGAAAAACCGATAAAAATTAAGTATTTGGTCCATTTCTTTCCCTAAATATTAACTGATCTTTACCAAAAACAGTAGAGGTCTTCATTGGCCAGAACCCATCCTACATGCAAAATTGGCCCATAACTGTGGCCTGAATCGTGTTTACAAAATATAATGGACAGACGGACGGACGGACACACATGTCTAGATCGACTCAGCTAGTCGAGATATGACGATTGGTATACTTAAAGGTGGGTCTAGGACCAATATTTCACGGCGTTACAAACTCATGGGGCTGCACGAAGCTATAATACCCTGACAACATAGTTGTGTAGGGTATAAATAGATCAGAATTACAATTATATATTTTAGCAAATACGTAGAGGTTCCACATATAGTTCCATTTAGCACTTTTCGAGTACACATTTTTGAGACTACCTTTATACCACCAGCACCTTTTAATTTAGTACTAATTAGTACCAAAAACTCGTTGATACTTCTTTCTAACTTTTCGTCAGTGACACACACTCTAAATTTTAGGTTTCCAGCTCTCCGTCACCCAAATCTAAATTTAAGTGTTTTTTATTCTATTTCACATCGTACATACAAATTTGAGTTTCCAAAGTTGTCTCCAAAGCTCATTACTACACTTCAACAATAATCTAATTATCAAATCTCAGGTTTAAACCGAATCCAAATTGTTCCAAATTTGGTACCACTTAGTACTTTTCATACTCACAATTTCTAAACCTACATCAATTCTACACTTTAACATTAATCTTAATTCCACCAAAGTCCACATTATACAAAATTTAGTACTTTTCGTACTCATATGTACAAATTTTCAAATGTACCTCAATCCTGCTTTCAAATAGTAATCGTAAGTCCAGATTTAAGAATACCAGCTCTGTCTGCTCACTAAATTGTACCAGATTTGGTACCAACTACCTCACTCATACACTCCAATAAAAATTGTACCATATGTCTCAAACCTGTGCTATAACAGTAAGTTCATTTTCAAATAAAAGTTTTCCATCTTTCTTCCTTTAACTCAAATCTAAATTGTACTGAACTATGTACCATTTAGTACACATAATTACGCATTTATAAAACTAACTGAGGACCGATATAGCTCAAATTTGAAACTAACGTTTTTGCATTACGATAAATACTAAAAATACCGAAAATCGGTAGGTATCATCATATGGAGGACAAGCCTAAATGCGGGCCGAAATAGTTCACTCTCCAACCTGACGTTCTAGTTTTTTATCTCGATATCCTCTGAAGGAAGAATGATTACAACAGATGGCTAAATCGGTAAAATCGTCTTAGAATTCCATACTTTCGAGTATAGAATATTCCCCATGCTATGATGGAATACGACTGAGTGGCGACAAACCCAAAACGCGGAACAAATTAGTTAATCACTTTAATATAAATCAGCAAGGAAGTAGGAACATACATGATTTGCTAATATGTACAAAATGTATGTAGATACAACACACATAGCATCTTTGGAGGACCATTGATATGGAATCGGGCGAAGTAAAATGTGTAATCTACATATGGGCAATATTGCCATTTTTTTAACATAGCTGAAGCGGAGGTTCACCCCTTTATAACTCCGGAATTACTTAAGCATATGAAAAAAGTGAATAGTTCTGGGTTAATTGATTTACAAACCGCTACACGGACTTGTGTGATTTTGATATCATTTGATTCATCATGGTGTTTAGATTATGTAGATATTTTTAAATTAATTTGTAAGTGTGTGTATGTCATTAATATAATGAAAATATTGATGTAATCTCTTATATATTTTTATATTTTTCTCATATTTCGCGAAGATATGCAACTTTGTCGCGGTTATTATAATATATTCATATTCTTATTTTACGGAGGAAGATATATATCAACGCTTTTTGTCAATATAATAATCGGCGTAATTTTAAGATTTTTTTCTTATTCCCAAAATTAAAACCTCGATAACTTTTGCGCGCATCAACGAAAAATTTGATCGAGAACGGTTTCGGAGTCAGAACATTTTTCTCTATATGTGTACCAAAAATCATTGATGTGCCACAAAAATAAAAAAGCTGATTTTTTGAAAATGGAATATTAAAAAATTGTCAATATTGCCCATATATATTTGAACCAATTGAAAACTCATACACATACCGTTCTGAAATCTATGATAAATTGCATGCCAATCGGACAAAAACTGGCAGTTTGGTATTTTATTTATATAAAATCAGACGAAACCAGTGAGCGGAGCAGTATAGTCGGACGGGGCCGACCATATGATACACAGTTTACACAGTTTCCACGAAAATCTAACTGACTTTGGTTCTATATTCTGTGCTTGAGCAATATTTCGCGATATTTGCACCCTCTAGTCAGACTAGAGGTCAAAAAATCTTTACCCTTCAGGGGTAAATATATACGCTATAGAATACAAATTTTGTCATTTTTCACAGAAAAGTCAGGGTCCATTTGACCCTGATCTTTGTAAAAAACAGGCATGCTACTTCTTTGGCCCAATCCCCGCTTCTGGGGTGACCAGAAAATTAGACAGAAATAAAGTTTTGGCGTTACAAACTCTTGGGGCTGCACAAAGCTATAATACCCTGACAACATAGTTTTGTAGGGTATAAATATATACGGGAGCTATTTCTAAATTTTAGCCTATTTCAACAAATTTTCACGGAGGTCAATTTATATCAATTTCACTTTGTTGTGCACAATTTAGTCTCAATCGGACAAACACCGGCATATATATAAATCTGCACCGTTTACAACAAAACTTCGCGTACATCTATCTGGAACTAATTTAGTACGCTGTGTATAAAAAAAACGAAAACTATTGGGAGATTGTTGTAACATTTACATAAAATCCAACGAAACTATATATGGGAGATATACCTTATTCTCAACCGATTTCAACAAAACTTCGAATACATCAAATTTGGACCTAATTCATTACGATGTGCAATATTTTGTATCATTTGGTTAATCCTTAGGAGCTTGGTGCACCACTTGCATAAAATCGGGCTAAATTATATGTGAAGATATATCATAATCTGAACCGATTTCAACTGAAATTTTCATACATTAGTTTGGACTTACAAAATTGTGCCTAAAGAGGACAAATATTGGGAGTTTGGTGCACAATTTAAATAAAATTGGACGAAAATATATGGGAGCTATATCAAAATCTGAACCGATTTTTTCCATTTCAATAGAATGAGATGTGCCAAATTTCATCAAATTCGGATCATTAATGCGACCTGTACTTTGTTTACAATTTAACATGGACAGACGGACGGACGGCCATGCATAAAACGAAGTGATTTTATATTTATTCTCAAAAGGAACCATGTGTTTATCTCGTTTACTTTTGCCTGCTACAAACACATGCACAAAATCATATTACCCTGTTCCACAATGTGATGAAAGGCATAACAAGGAGGATATGTGGGACTACCAGAAACAATGTACCTATGTTTATAATTCCAAGTGGACAAATTTGGTACCCAATAATAACCCTATGTACCAAATTTCATCGAATTTAGCTCAAGAACCAAAAGATACCGAAAAATGGGGTGTATCGTCATATCGGAGCTATGCCTAAACGTGGACAGAAATAGCCCATCTTCGAACTTGACCTGCCTGCTGACAAAATACAACTCTATGCAAAATTTTGGCGTTCTATCTCAATTGATTTAGAGGCTAGAGAGATTACAACAGACCGACGGATATGTTAAAATCGTCATAGAATTTTACGCGGATAAAGAATACATATATATATATATATATAATGATATTTCGATGAGTTTCGATGAGTATTAATTTAGGCCCGACAAGTCCTTGATGAGTTTGAAAGCAAAGAACACAGAGTCATGTATGTGGTTCCCCTACGAAATTTGGCTCTGAATTAAAAATCTTTAATATCTCCTAAAACATAGTGCTGCTGGAAAATGCACATCAGCATTTTTTTCTTAATATTTGTATTTTCAGCACAGTTGGGAATTGTATCTCAGCTCAGTTGGGAATTAGGATAGTAACATTTACTTCCTACTTTACCATCATTTTTATTCACAGTCGGTTTTTAATTCCCAAGCATTGGCATTTTCCGTTATTAACGAGAAGAGTGTGTTCCGGAGAAAGTATTTCAATTTCTAAAAGCCAAATAATATGTAGACAAAAATGCATATCAATGACGCACATGTACATTCTGCTTTACATATATGGCAAACCCAACTAACGCAGTACAAAATGACATACTGGCAGTCTGACTGAATTTCCGACACACCCACCAGCATGTAAGGGCGGGATATCAATGATGGGACCAGCATATCCCATCACTTGGCTAGATGTAACATGATAACCAAACGCACAAATCCATAGCAACACGCGAGGGACCCGCACATAACTTCGATTACTAAAAACAAGAAAAATTCTCAAAAAAAAAAAAAAAAAAACAATAACAATAACAATAACAATAACAACTAACGAATTGATGACGAATGAACGGTCCTAGCAAAAGTTGACAAGTAAACGCAGAAAAATTGAACCACCGTTGGATGTCCTTAACTGGGAATGATACAGCTCACAAATATTGTGACATTTGCAAATTGTGTGACAGTCAACACAGGCAAAAACAAAACTACTGAGGATAGATAGGTTGAATGACAGTCAAACGGATAGACAGTTACACCGATTAACTTGCTGAGAGAATGCATTGCATTAACTTAGTTTTGAATATGCATTTTAATCTGCAGTTACTAGCAAGGATTCCACCTACTCGTGTACCAACGTTGTTTCCTAGATTTGAATTCATTACAATTGCACAATTTGTTGTATTCAAAGTTGTGTATGTTAGGGTAGCATGTCTTTCAAAATATTTATTTTCATAAAGATTAGTGAAGCACAAATTGCGTCAGGATGTATGGTTAATTAAATATTTGGTAGATGTTATACGCCACCAGACGTGTATTGTAATAAAAATTGAAAGTGGAAACCAGAAAAAGGACCTGTATTGACGTTTCTTATATGGGTGTTTAAAAGCCATCCCTAACCAAAATGCTTAAAAAAGGGTTTCGAAGTAAACAAAATCCTTTCCAATAGCATTCCGACTATAAAATATTAAACTGGAGAACCTAAACCAGCTGACCATTTACAACGTCGTAGATACGTGGATTGGGTGCTTGGAAACAGGCGGTGGACGACAATTATTTTAACACATTTTTCTTTAATGATGAACCACACTTCTCACTCGGTGAGTATGTTAATAAACAACAAGTGAAAAAGCGTTAAGTTCGGCCGGGCCGAACTTTGAATACCCTCCACCATAGATATACTGACAGGTACTAGAAATGAAAATATAGGGAACATACCAAAAAGTGGACCTATACCAACATTTCTAAAAACGGATTATGTATACCTTAATACAAATTGAAGAAATTTATTTAAAGTTTATTTATAATGGATAATTATACCCTCAGCATTATGGCTAATGAGGGTGTATACACTTTAACACGGTGAAAATGTGCCTGAATGTGGTTCCTGACCCCATGTTTCTTTGGACCAAATCTGTTTCAGAAAATTTAGATATCATCCAAACTTTGCCCATCTTATTATTTCTCCAAACTTAGTTCAAATTCGAAGATGGGGAAAATCGGTCCACTCCTTCTGGAACCTCCACACAGAGACTAGGTCTAAATGCGGCTATAGTTCATTATCGAACCTTACGTTCTAATTTTTTATCTCGCTATCCTCCGCAGGTGAAATGATTACAACAGAGTCTTAGAACCAAACTCAAAACGTGGAACAAATCAGATAACTATTTTAATATAAAAAAGGGGATTATATGGGGACTATCCCAAAAAGGGGGCGAATATTAAAAATTTTTGAAAGGGAGATTTGTTACCATATACGACTACAAAATACCAAATTGCAGCAAATTCGATTGAAAAACGCGCTCAAGAACCCCAAAATACCGAAAATTGGGGGTACCCTTATATGGGGGCTATCCGAAAAAATTGGCCTATACTTATAATTTTCTGTGGAGAGATTTGCTACGCAATAAGAACTTAAAGTACCAAATTTCAGCGAATTCGGTTGAAAAACGCGCCCAAGAACCCCAAAATACCGAAAATTGGGGGTACCCTTATATGGGGGCTATCTGAAAAAATTGATCTATACTTATAATTTTCTGTGGAGAGATTTGCTACGCAATAAGAACTTAAAGTACCAAATTTCAGCGAATTCGGTTGAAAAACGCGCCCAAGAACCCTAAAATATCGAAAATTGGGGGGTACCCGTATATGGGGGCTACCCGAAAAAATTGACCTATATTTATAATTTTTAGTATAGAGATTTGCTAACCAATAAGAAGTCAAAGTACCGAATTTCAGCGAATTTGGTCGAAAAATGCGATCTAACCCCCCAAAATACCGCAAAATTAGGAGTACCCTTATATGGGAGCTATGCCTAAACGTGGACAGATAAAGCCCATCATCGAACTTGACCTGCCTGCAGACAAAAGACTACTCTATGCAAAATTTTGGCGATCTATCTCAATTCGCTTAGACGCTAGAGTGATTACAACAGACAGACAGACGGACATGGCTATATCGTCATAGAATTTTACGCTTATTTCGATGAGTTACAAACGGAAAAACAAAATTAATATACCCTCCATACTATGGTGGAGGGTATAAAAATTTAATATTTTCGGGTTTTTATCAAATTAGTTTTATCTAGGTCCACCTCAATATGTGTATATAGAATTATGCATATATTGTTATATCGATGTGGTTTTTCGCATTTCAACCGCCAGTTACCAATGCATTCATTCAGTCATTCATTGTTTAACCCGGAACGTTAATCTGTGTCAAATCTACTCTCGTGCTTTGTGCATCTGATCAAAGGAAATGCGTTGTCAGTCTAAATGCAACCATTGTTTTAACTGAATAAATTATTTTGTTGGCAACATGTCAACATAATTGTTGTTTACTTAGAGGGCCAATAACAGTAGCTGACTAACTGAAAATTGTTTTCTATTCAGTATCAGTTAATTGTTGCGGTTAAATGAGTCTATAGAAAAGATACGAATTAGTTTTGTCTTACATATTTAGTTAGAAGTAAAATAATGAACAGATGACCTTCATAGAAAAAATATGACGTATTTATAATTTACGCTGAAAAATATCACTATGTTATATTATTTGTATACTAGGACTGAAATCAAAATCACTAATAATGCTATAATCTTAGTAGTACATAATGACAAATAGAATTAAATACGGTATAGAATCATATTTCCATTAGAGCCACCAACACGCGTGAGTTTAACCGTGTGGCTGTGAATTTGGTAGCGGATATTTTCATAGTATCGGGTTTACTACACGTAATGAAGGTGGCCCTGATACTATGAACATATCCGCTACTAAATTCACAGCCACACAGTTCATCATTTAGAGGGCTGAAATGAAACTACCATTGAGTTTAATGGAACAGATTTCGATACTTTTTAAATTCTATACGAGACTAGCAACAGAAAAGAAGCAGTTATCTCAACAAATACATCTCCTTCTCACCAAACTTCCTGAGTTCCTGAGTTTCGCTTTTTATACCCTACAGTATGTGTGTAGATTCAAGGTATTAATCTTTGTGTGGCCCAAGAGTTTATATCGCCGCGAAATATTGGTCCTAGACCCGATCATATCATCATATCTCGATTTCTAAACACAAAGATATGTTACAATCGTCTCGAAATTTTGTACTGCCCTACCCACTGGTTTTATTTTTATTAAATTTGAACCTATAATCTCTCAGGAATGTCTCTTTAAAATTTCAAAATTGCACAATAATGCCCAGGCTCGGAATATAGATCCGCAAAAAATGAGTTCCGTGGTGGTTGTGTAGGGTGGGCCCGTTCGACTATACTGCACCGTTCACTGGTTTTATTTTTATAAAATTTTCAAGTAAATATGTTGTTGATCAGAATATATTTCTATGTCAATTTGCGCATGTCCGCCTGTCTGCTCGTCTGAGCCCTAAAAATTGGAACCGACTTTACTAGCACTCCTAGGATGTCCGGCATATCAACTGGTATATATCGATCCACGTTTTTGTGTAGCCTTCATATAACGGTACACAGTGGGAAAAAGTGCAGATCTAGCGCGCAGAAAATCAAAGTAGATGTTTTACTGTATGTTTATCGATATTTTGGATAAGAATAGATTTAGATGGACAATTTTAATTAGTTTATGAAAAAATTTGGCAATTTTTTTTTATTAACCCATTAAGCGCCGATTTTTTTTTTAGAAAAATCATAAATTTTTAGGTGAAATTTACTATTTTTTGGCAATTGAAATATTTTATAATAATAAGTAACATTTTTCGTTATAACTAATAGTACTCCTGAAATCGAAGCTTCTTTTAAAAATTCCGAAACATTTGGAGGGTAAAAAGTGGGTTAAGGCCAAACACTATTGTTATTATATATCTTTATTATTGTTAATATTACATATCTAAAATATTAAACTATATATATATATATATATATATTTTACAAAATTTAGGCGTTACTTATTAAATACTAATCACATTCAGAATCCGAGTTTTGATCTGAATTAGTTGGTAGCATTGGATCCTCCAGTAGTTTAAGGACTTCTTCAGATAGTGGCTCACTATATCGATGGTTAAGAGATGTACTATGAGACAAACTTGGTATTTTTGGATCAGAAGAAAATATCAACCTATTGAAAAGATCCCTCATTGTTTCCTCACGACTAATTTTTCTGGTGTACAGTTCCCTGTAGTTCCGTTAGTCCTTATTTCTGGATTCCATGGCTTCTTCAGATAACATTCCTATAGGCAAAGCTGCACATTTAATTATATCAGCCAATTTTCATGCTGACGCTCCATTTGTTTTTGTTCCTTCTGGCGGCCATTCATTTTGTTTTAAATCGCGTACATAGCGTGGTAACTGTTCGACAAATTCCTTTAGCGTTTGCATAATCGGTAGCATTAACTCCAAGTCTATTTAATATATATTCTTTTACATCAGAACCATTTTTGGTATTAGCCAAACTTCAAAGAGCTCTCTGTACAAAATTAACATTTTTCCACTTCACTTGTTTAAGAATTAAAATAAATCGCTATTCACTTGTTTATATCTTGTATAATCCCGTTCTTTGACACTTATTGAATGAGAAAAATCTATGAATGAACATTTGCTAAATGCGTATTTTTCATTCATAGGTAGAAAAATCTATAAATAATATGTATTTTTGCATTCATAGGTAACTGATACCTGTATCCGACCCTAACGAAATTCGTATGACAAAGTCATAAAGTCATCCGAAGTCATGTCAGTCATTGGAAACCCCATAACAGGTATAATAAAAGGAATTAAAAAAATGTTTCTATTTTAAATGTACCGTTATTCCCTTCTAGCTTATTAATTCGGAATATTTTATACGGACTTAAGTACTCTCAACACTCTACTTTAAAACTGCATTAATGTTATAAAGTTTCCTTCAACTTCATTTTTTGATTTTCTGCGCGGTAGATCGGTATTTTTTCCCACTGTGCGGTACCCCCAATATTCGGTATTTTGGGGATTTTAGTCAGGTTTTCCAATCCAACTGGCTGTACTGGTATTTTTGGCTCGCATTAGATAACACATATCCGTACCAAAAAGTATTAGTATTGACCCAAGTATCCCCATATAACGGTACCCCTAGTATTCGGCTTTCTAGGGATTTTGGACACGTTTTTTCAAACGAATTGACTGTAATTTGGTAGTAGTTTTTATTTTCATTGGCTGTCAAATCACACGACAAAAAATATCAATATTGATCTCCGTTTTATTCCGAGCGAAGCCAATAATCCTAGTTCATACCACTGGCAGATATATATATATATATATATATATACTAATAAAAGAGTAAAGTGATTGACTGACTGATTGATTTAACAATTCATCAACGCCCAGACAAAACGGCTGGAGCTAGAATCTTGAAATTTTGAGTGAGGGTCACTCTTGGTCCAAAGGTGACAGATAAGGCTGGGTTTTTGGAAATTCGTACTAAAACGGTACGAAATGTACTAAAAAGTACTAAATGTGATACGATTTGTATTTGGCGAACCGGTAGAGCTAGAACTCTGAAATTTAGGTTGGTGGTCGTTAAATGACTGTAGGATAGATGTACCAAAGGGTTTTTGGAAATTCGAACTATACTATCCGAAAATGTACAAAATTTGGTACAATTTCGTAGCATGTGAATGGATTGAGCTAAAAACTTGAAATTTGGAATGTAAAATAACGTTGAGAAGTAGGGTCGATATGAGGAGAGTTTGGAAAGCGTGTACTCATGTGTACGAAAAATACTATATTTGGTACAAATTTGATTTGGAGGTACAAATCGAGCTGGGATCCTGAAAATTGAAATTAACATTACCGTCGGAGTGTAGGATTGGGATATGTACGTAGTTTTGGAAGATTTTTACTACTTATGTGTACGACAAGTACTAAATCGTACTATAATTGGTACAATTTCGATTTGGGTGAATCGATAGAGCTGGAACAATGAAGTTTGGAGTTAGGATCGTTGTAGGGATGTAGGATTAGGGTCAGGATTCAGTTTAGAATAATAATACTTATGGGTACTAAATGGTACTAAATTTGGTACAATTTGAATTTTAGGTGAACCAATAGAGCTAGAATCATGAAATTTGGAGTCAGGATCATTGTTGAGGTGTAAGATTGAAATATGTAGGAAGTTTTAGAAATTTGTACTAATGTGTACTAAATTTGGTACAATTTAAATTGTGGGTGAAGCGATAAAGTTTGAATCCTGAAATTTTGATTCAGGATCACTGTGGAGGTGTAGGATTGGAGTATGTAGGAAGATTTGGAAATTGGTACTAATGTGTACTAAACTTGGTACAATTTGTATTGTGAACCGATAGAGTTGGAATCCTGAAATTTTGATTTAGGATCACCGTGGAGGTGTAGAATTAGGGTATGTAGGTAGATTTGGAAATTGGTACTACTATGTGCTAAATTTAGTACAATTTGAATTGTGAGTGAACCGATAGAGGTGGAATCCTGAAACTTGGTTTTAGGATCAGTGTGGGGGTATGATTGGGGTGTGTAGAATGTTTTAGAAATTCGTACTACTGTGTACTAAATTTAGTACAATTTAAATTGTGGGTGAGCCGATAGAGTTGGAATCCTGAAACTTGGATTTAGTATCACTCTGTGGTGAAGGTTTGGGTTAAGTAGGAAGTTTTGGAGATTCGTACTACTGTGTACTAAATTTGGTACAATTTGAATTGTGGGTCAACCAATAAAGTTGGAATCCTGAAATTTGGATTTAGGAACACTGTGGGGGTGTTGGTTTGGGCTAAGAAGGAGGTTTTGGAAAATCGTACTACTGTGTACTAAATTTGGTACAGTTTAAACTATGGGTGAAGCGATAGAGTTGGAATCCTGAATCTTGGATTTAGTATCACTGTAGGGGTGTAGGTTTGGGGATAAGAAGGAGGTTTTGGAAATTGGATCTATTGTGTACTAAATTTGGTACAATTTGAATTGTGGGTGAACCTATAGAGTTGGAATCCTAAAACGTGTATTTAAGATCACTGTGGGGATGTAGGATTGAGGTATGTAGGAAGTTTTGGAAAGTGGTACTACTGTGTACTAACTATGGTACAATTTGAATTGTGGGTCAACCGATAAAGTTGGAATCCTGAAACTTGGATTTAGGATGACTGTGGGGGTGTAGGAAGTTTTGGACATTGGTACAAATATGTACTAAATTTGCTACAATTTGAATTGTGGGTGAACCAATAGAGTTGGAATCCTGAAACTTGGATTTAGGATCACTGTGGGGGTGTATGTTTGGGTTAAGTAGGAAGTTTTGGAAATTCGTACTACTGTGTAATTTGATACTATTTGGATTATAATTAAGATTTTATCTAATTCATGATTTCAATTCGATTGCATGATGTAGGTAGTGATGGGAATTTTTTACTTATGTGTTCTAAGTGGTACTAAATGTGATATAAATTGGATTTAAGTGAACCGATAGAATCCTGAAATTTGGAATTAAGATTGGGATTTTGGGAAGTGTTGGAAATTCGTACTTATGATTGCTAAAGTAGGTAGTTATGGAAATTTATATTAATGTGCACTAACTGATACTCAATTTGGATTTGTGTGATTTTTTTTCAAAATAAGTATAACAAGAGTACAAATGGTAAAAATTACACCAAATTTAGTATAGAGGTAGATTTCTGTTGCTGTCGGAATGGGTGTGTAGGGTTGAGATACAGAGGTATATTTGATAACATACTATGGTACTAAATGGTTCTAAAATTTTAATAATGGTCGATTTAGGGTTTTAAATACATCCCACATTCGCTAACGAAGTAGCGGGTATATGCTAGTATATATATATATATATATATATATTTTGTCATTTTCTTCTTCTATAATGAAATGCCGATACCCAATTAAAAACATTTCACTTTTGAAAGTTATGAATAATCATAATGAATGTACTTATTTTCAAATTCTAACATTTGCCAATTCTTCACCCTAACATTTCATAGTAATTAATTATTTACCTTCCTGCATATTCACCTGAGACTTCAATTAATTAATGTATTTTCGCAAAAAAAGTTACCTTCGTTTTGTATTGTTGTAATAAATCATTTTAAAATTCAGAGTTATCCTTCGTCAATATTTTAATAGTTTTACATTATTAACAAATAAAAGTTCGGTCTGTCTTCGTAGATTTTGATGTTAATTAATTGACTTGGGAAAGTTTAAAAACGGCCAACTTATTTATATTTAGTTCAATGTTATTCAAAGGAATTAATTATGATTAAATAAGCCATTTAATTTGTTTAATTGTAAAGTTGTAGAAAAACCAAAATTTCATCTATACTCAATTAAAACGTGAAGAAGGTATTTATAACGCACTAAAATGAGCTCCGTACATGACTGACGTAGTTTTAGCCGATTGGATTTATATTGCGTGTATGCTGCAGACGAAAAAAAAGACGCATGGGACAGAAATATTGTCTTAACCATTAAAGGTTAGTACTTCATGTTAAAATATTAAAATTTCAGTTTCAATTCTCTATAACTCCTACAAAACTGGTCCAAATTGAACCAAACGAGATTTATTTATTATTATGTTATGTTTTGGGGTTCATGGGGTACGAACCTTTAGTGATGAGGGTAGTACATTTAGGACAGCAGATATACGAACTAATCTAAACAAAAACAATAATTGAATATGCAATTGCAGTTGTAGGCATTTTAGTCAAATTAAAATATTATAAAGTTATACTCCTTCTGGTTTTGGTGGAATACGAAAAAGCAAGATAAAAAATAAGGTATCGTAGATGAAAGCCCATATAATGATACCCCAATAATCGGTATTTTGTATAAAATGGAAATGTTTTCTATCGAAGTGGCTGAGACTTTATTTTTATCGGTGATGTTTTTAGTTGGATTCGGGAGTTATACTTAACCCTTTGTGGCCCAATGTTGCCCACAGGCAACAAAATGTTTTAGAGCTTATATTTAATTCTTGGAAACTAAATGTATTTTTTTTTTTTTGGATTCCATATGTTAAGAGCTGATTATAAACGAAACACAAAGAAAAATATAAAAAATCCAAATTTTTGGTCAAGTTATACGTTTTATAATGAGTTATACGAATATGTACAGTACCAATTTGTGTATACAGATTAAAATCTTTAAATCGCTTCGTATTCGAAATGTACGAATTGTACCCTCCAAATTGTTGTTGAATGTTGTAAAAAACAACCTAAAAAATTAAAAGTGATTTCTTTTTGTCGATATTGCATTTGCTTTTGTTGATATTGGACTTTTATTTTTCGGAAAGAAGGTACTGTATCAGAAAATAGTTCTATTGTCACGGAAAAAATTCGGGGCTCAAAGGGTTAAATATTTACAGGTGTCTACGTACTTTTATATCATTTAGTAACCTATTACTACACCTGGGGACTGAAATATGGCACTGATCGCAATGGACTTTTTCAAGAAGTGTCAATTCAGGTCAAGAACGCACCTATGGACCGAAAAGTTCATTTTTGTCAGGATTTGTAGTCTGTAAAATATTTTACACGGGGAGGAGGATCTGGGTAGTATTAAGAATGACTATTTTTATAAGAATAGGCCATTATTTAGCGGGTCTAATGATGTTTGTGTGTCAAATAAGAAATTTTGCATACTATGATTTAAATGTTCACTCCGGGAACATATGATTCGGATAAGATGCCAGGGTAAGAAATATGAGTCTTCTGTGTTAGTTGTATCATATGGTCGGCTCCGTCTGACTATACTGCTACGCTCATTGTTTATAATTTGAATCGTAAAACTTCGTTCAGTCGGTCGGGTATAGAAAGCACAAGCTCTTTTTTATACCCTCCAACATAAGGTGGATTATATATTACATCTCGGAAGGCCCATAAAATTTATATACACTTGATCTGAATAATATATATATATATATATATATATATGTCGATTTGTGAGTTTCCGACTGTTTAAATCACGATAAAGATCGCAATATTTAAGACATAGCTGTGAAATTTTGTACCGATATTGCTATTACCTAAGATGTTTGGTATTGCAAATTGAATATATTGGTCCACGTTTTGGTGTAGCACCCATATAACGTTACCCCCAAATTCGGTATTTTGGAGATTTTGGAAACGTTTTTTAACTGAATTGGTTGTAATTTATTTATTATATTGTTGGGTTCTCATTATTTATTATGCTGGGTTCTCATTGTATAGCAAATGTCTGTACCAAAAACTATTAATATTGACCCAAGTTTCAGGGTAGCCCCCACATAACGGTATCCCCCATATTCGTTTTTTGGGATTTTGGGCACTTTTTCAACCGAATTGATTGTAATTTATTATTTTGTGTTATCATTGCATAGCACATCCTTGTACTATTTTTTTAATATTGAACCAAGTTTTAGTGTAGCCCCAAAAAACGATACCCCCAAAACTCTGTACTAACCAGTATGGAAAGTATAAAAGTCGGACGGTGCAGACTATATGATACCCTTCACCACTTTGGGTAGATAGAATAGACATAGCATCTTTGGAGTACCAGTGAAATAGTATCGGACGTGATTAACTGTGTGATGTACATAGATATTCGAACTGGATTAAAACAACCCATTCTGAAATTTGTGATTTCATACAAATTATTGAGCACGAAATCGTGCAAAATATTTAAGAGACGTATTTGAGCAACCGTGGCATCCACCATAACCACCACAAAATCCAATACACCTTATTCTAGGTTCCATTTGGTACGTTGGGGCAAATTTTAGTACTTTGGGACAAACTTTAGTAATTTATAACCATTTAGATGAAATCGGATGAAACTATATATGGAAGCTATATCCAATCCTGAACCGACTTCAGTCCAATACGCTATGCAATATTTCATGTAAGGAGAACAGACATATATGTGAGAGTTATATCTAAATTTGAACCGATTTCAACAAAACTTCACAAACGTAAACATGAAGTAACATCAATACGCTATGCAAAATGTTGTCTCAACCGGACAAACATTGGCAATATGGTGTTCCATTTACAATAAATCGGACGAAACCATATATGGGAGCTATATCTAAATCTGATGTGATTTCAACAAAATTTGCAAAAATATGACCGAAATAAATTTGGAAATGTATTCCATTTTTTGGCGTATATATTGGAATTTTGTCAAATTTGTATTGTGGCAAAATATTTTTTACACTCACTATACCGATTTCGACAAACATGTATACGCTTTATTTAAGACCTTCTTTGGTGGGCTGTACCAATCAGACAAACATTAGGACTTTTGTGCAATATATCTAAATATGTACCCATTTTCACCAAAAGAGTTCGTCTTTGTGTCAAATATATCAAAATATCCGTTTCAGAAATAATGCCTGCCAGACACATGAAGTGTCAAGTTATATAAGTTAAAGCCTAAGTATATATAGAATTAGTCAGTATTGGTAAAAATTTATAAATACCATGAGAACTCAAAAAAATATTTTAAAATTTGTTCTTCTTGTACCAAAACTGTATTATTATTTTAATTGAAAGTCCAGATATGTTGAGCATATCCAATAAATAACTCAGCTTAGAAAAGCTATACGAGATTTCTAACCATTGAAGACAACAATGACATGCATTCATTGCATTAACAAAGTGGATGTTATTTGAGAAAATAAAAACAACCAAGCCATCATAGGTCGTTTCTACCGAATTTCAATTCAAATTTATTCGAATTGCTTTGAATGTTTCCATCTATGTACAATTTGAATGCAACACTGAATAGTGAAAACGTATTGTCTAAATGTTTGAACATATGCTGATGGTAATATTGTACGAAAATGAAAGACATAACTTAAAGTTAAGGTAGTTCTAAGAAATTTATATTATTAACATTTTTTTTTAATTTTTTATTAATAAAATTTTAAAGTGCATGTTGAAAAGTATAGTTAAAATGTTTTTTGTTATGGATGTTATTTTCTCATGACACCAATAATTAGTATAACATGCGAGGCGGTTTATTGTTATACATTTAAAAACATAAAGGACAACTTCCAAAACAAAATACACCCAAAACACATTCAGTCATACGTGACTGCATGCATCATAATGCACGCATATAAATGAATCCTCCAACACTACAATAGCGTTTACACGCATACACATCGTCTTAAGAATTAAAATTGATTGGAGGATGTTTTAAAAGATTAGAATGGAAAACAATCATTTTAGCAGACACGCTCAAATATTGCTGCAATAACTTGAATTTTCATTAGTGAATGGCAACTATTGCAATAGAAATGTTTTAGAAAACATAAATATTCAACGTGCATGTGAATGCTTTAAATTTATTTCGCCATTTTTGTCTGTATAAGATTGTATGGTTCTGTATACCTAATTCTTAGTAAATTCGATAAGAGTTTTATAGGGACTATGGCAAGAAGTGAACAAAAATAACTTAATTACAGTCATTGTGAAAATATATTTTTGTGCTATTGCGATGAAATTTGGCACGACGTACTTTTTCAAAGCGGTTCAGAATTTGACATAGCATCCATATATATTCCATACTAAAACATTTAATTCCCAAAATTTTTGGATCTTCGAGGATGAGGTTTTTGATGTTCCAAGGATGTTGGACCAGCTTTTGAATCGATTATGCTGTAGTTGACGATGCGTAGTATTTATAAATGCAGATGATTTTTCAAAGCTGTAGCCTGAAAACATATGCAGTAGGAGACTGGGGCACCTTCGACACTTTTTGTTTAGAGCTCTATATATCAGTACTTATTCAACATATATAAAAACTTTATGGATGATTATTATCCTCGGATACTTAATTATGAAAACTAGTACCAAAAAAATATAATAAATTAGTATTAGTTCAAAATTTTTACAGTTTTGTAGGGGTAGGTTCGGCATTTGATGGGGCACATTCGGCACCAAAGTCATAGCCTGGTAATTATACCCTACACAACTATGTTGTCAGGGTATTATAGCTTTGTGCAGCCCCAAAAGTTTGTAACGCCGCGAAATATTGGTCCTAGACCCACCTTTAAGTATACCGATCACACATATCTCAACTAGCTGAGTCGATCTAGACATGTGTGTCCGTCCGTCTGTCCATTATAATTTGTAAACACGATAAAGGCCACATTTATGGACCAATCTTCACGAAATTTTGCAGGTAGAATGGGTTCTGGCCAATGAAGACCCCTATTGTTTTTGGTAAAGATCGGTTAATATTTAGGGGATAAAATGTACCAAATAAAATTTTTTTGTTGTTTTTTCTGGTCGCTCCAAAGGCCGCAGTTATGGTCCGAACATCGTGAAATTTTACATGGAGAAGGGGCCTAAGAATAAGCATGTCTGTTTTGATAATGATCGGTCAATATTTAGCGGGTCAAATGAACCCTGACTTTTGTGTGAAAAATGACAAAATTTTTATTCTGGGGCTTATGTACTTGCCCCTGAAGGACATATACCCGAGAAGTTGAGAGGAGAGGAGTTGTTGACCTTCAAATTGATACCAATTATATGATTGTATGTACTCCGATGCCGGAGTTATACGTAAGTAAGTAAAGCTGACTATGTGCATATTACGACGACGTTTATAGTTTACGGTGAAGTTAAGATTTCATTCAGGGGGTGCAATGATCCGAAAACTTTAATTTTGTCAGATTTTCTAGTCGCTCTAGAGGCAATTATTATATGCAGAACATCACATATTTTACAAGGTGAAGGGGATCTGACCAAATACTTAGAGCGGGTCAAATCAACCAAAACCTAAAGTGACCATTTTTTTTATTTTATGGCGTAAAAATTCACTTCAAGAAAAAACATTTTGGAAAATATGCAAGACTTAGAAAGAGGAGTTGTTGATCTATAATCGGTAAAAAGGGTGCAAATATCACGAAATATTGCTCAGGCTCAGAATATAGAACCGCCGAAAGTGTGCTTTTCGTGGTAGTTGTGTAGGGTATCATATGGTCGGCCCCGTCCGACTATACTGCTCCGCTCACTGGTTATTACCGCTTTCAGTTTGGTTGAAATTCAGATCCTCTAAATGTTCTATTTTGTTTTAATATGCGACTCAAAGTTCGACTTTTAAGGCTATATTTTTTAGCAGCGGACGTTGGCATCTCAAGGTCACACACACCAACAGAAATACAAGCACATTTGGTCTTATATATGTAATTTCGGACCATATTAAAGGATTATTTTTATAGACAAACTCAAAAACATTTTAAGGAAAAAAATATTGCACTATATGTATATGGCCGAATGGCCCCGAAGGCACTTTTTTTAGTTTTTTTATACCCTCCACCATAGTATGGAGGGTATATTAATTTTGTTTTTCCGTTTGTAACTCATCGAAATAGTCACCATAAGGGTACTCCCCAATTTTCGGTATTTTGGGGTTCTTGAGCGCGTTTTTCAACCGAATTCGCTGAAATATGCTACATTGGTTTCTTATAGGGTACTAAATGTCTCCACATAAAATTATAAAAATAGGTCCACTTTTTCTGGTAGACCCAATATAACGGTACCTCCTAATTTTAAGTATTTTGGGTGTTTTGATCGTATTTTTCCGCCGAATTAGCTGTAATTTAGTATTTTGAGTTCTTAATAGATACCAAATCTCTCTACAAAAAATTATGAATATAGGTTAATTTTTTTGGATAGCCCCCATATATAGGTACCCCCAATTTTCGGTTTTTTGGGGTTCTTGAGCGCGTTTTTCAACCGAATCTGATGCAAATTAGTATTTTGTAGTCGTATTTGGTAACAAATCTCCCTACTAAAAATTTTCATTTCATTTTTCATTTCTATTACCTGTCAGTATATCTATTGTGGAGGGTATCCAAAGTTCGGCGGGGCCGAACTTAACGCTTTTTCACTTGTTTTCATTTTTTTCTGTCAACTCTCTAAAAACATTATATTTTTAATTATTTTTATAAGAATGCACATTGTAATTAACTACTTATTAACAAGATTACCTTAAAAATTGGAAAGTTTTATACACGACAAACTTACGAAATGGAATGGAAATATTGCAAAAACATGTGTAACCAGTAAGGAAAGTAGTAAACTGGGACTGGACTATATGATACCCTGCACCACTTTGAGTATATTCTACATATGTATCCGAAACGAAGTCGCCTTTTCGAAGGAACATTGACATGAAATTGAATGAACTTAAATATGTGACCTTTATCTATATTTAAACCGACTAACATCAATCCCTACACATGTCATTTTGCAACCTATGCTAAATTTTGAAAATCGATTTACAAAGTCCCTGATTTTCAGGGACTTTGGTGCACTATTTAACTAAAATCGGGCGAAACTATATATAGGAGCTATATCTAAATCTGAACCGATTTGCACGAAATTTATCACACGCCATTCTACACTTAATTCAGTACGCTATGCCAAAATTCGTGCAAATCTAATGATTTCAGGGACTTTGGTGCACCATTTACCTAAAATCGGGCGAAACTATATATGGGAGCTATATCTAAATCTGAACCGATTTCCACGAAACTTAGCACACGTCATTTTGTACTTAATTCAATATACATTGTAAAAATTCGTGCAGATCAAATGATTGTCTTGGACTTTGGTGAACAATTTACCTAAAATCGGGCGAAACTATATAAGGGAGCTATATCTAAATCTGAACCGATTTTCACGAAACTAAGCACACATCATTCCAGACCTAATTAAGTAGGCTATACCAAATATCGTGCAAATCGAAAGATATATAGGGACTTTGGTACACCATTTACCATAAATCGGACGAAAATACATATGGGAGCTATATCTAAATCTGAACCGATTTTCCCGAAATTTGGCACACATCAATGTCGACTTAATTCAGTACGCTATGCCAAAATTCGTGCATATCTAATGATTTTCAGGGACTTTGGTGCACCATTTACCTAAAATCGGACGAAAATATATATGGGAGCTATATCTAAATCTAAGCCAATTTTCTCCAATTTCAACAGGGTTCGTCATTAGGCCAAACCAATAGGCTGCGCCAAATTTCATCCAAGTCGGATCATAAATCCGACCTGTACTTTGCTCACAAAAATGCATGGACGGACAGACGACAGACGGTCGAACGGACATGCATAAATCGACTCAGAATGATTCTATGCACATTCTCGAAAGGAACCATGGGTCTATCTCGATTCCTTTTGCATGTTACAAACATATGCACAAAGACATAATAACATGTACCAAAGTGTGGTGAAGGGTATAAAAATACAAAAAAAACGTGCATCTAAATAAGTATATTAGATGGAGATTTCAAACTTTGCGACTGTTATTTAGATATTCGATACCTATGTATCAAAGCTAGTGATGTCCGGTGAGAGCTTTATATCGAAAAAGCGATTGCCGAATGTGCCCCGATGCCAAAGGTGCCCCAGTCTCTCCTACTTCATTTTAAGTATATTATAATTTATGTATTATATTTTACATAGCAATATTAAATTTACTGTCTTTGGAAGCAGGCTATCAAAACTATGCCTCTCCCTTATCAAAAAAAAGGAAAAAAGCAGCAGCAACACTTAATGTAGAGTTCATAATAAGCATATCAATAATTGCTGCTTTGCTGCTGAACACGTTTCCAACGAAAAACTTTTTATTTCTATTCGCGCTTTTCAAAAACTATACCGTACAGACTTTTTTGAGAAAGTTAACGGACTTTGTTGGCAGTTTAATACGTGTATTTATTGCCCGAACAGAAACTGCAGAGCATAACCCAGCAACGCCAGGGGGTTGTGGAAAGTAACGTTAATATTTTTTTTCGTATGAACAATAAAGTTCCAAAAACTTTGTAACAACATTTTGAACACAAAAAAAAAAACGAAATGTAAACGAAAGTTTTTACTACAACGTACGTACGAAAGGTGAACTTTGGAAATTTTCGAAAGAAAATGCGGAAATGCTGCATCCTGATTTGTTTATGGCATCAACGGAACAAATTGTATACGAATATGAATCCTCTGAAGAAGAAAAAAAATAGATGAAACCTGATATTTATGTTTTACAATTCATACCTTAATTGCAATTGAGAATTGCACTTGACACTAAAAGTTATATTGCACCTTTTAATTTTAAACGTTTAAAAATGTATCGGGAAAATAAATACATTGATAAACGTGGGAGTAACTCTATTACGATTATTGAGGCGTGATCTTTATGTGGAGGCAGTACAGTTACATGGGGGTTATATCAAAACACGGACTGGTCATTCCACACTACACAACTATGTTGTGTGGCCACGAGAGTTTGTAATGCCGCGAAAAATTTGTCCTAGACCAACTTTTTGGTATACCGTGATCGTGTCTTCACAAAATAAAATTTAAGAGACACCTTCCAAATACTGATACATTTTTATTTCTTTGGGCATATGTATGTAACAGACACAAAAAAATCGAGATAGACTCATGGTTCCTTTTGACAATATACATGGAATCACTTTCTGAGTCCGATTGAGACAAGATTTTGCACAGAGTACTGAATGACGTCCTGACTGATGTATATTTGGGTATGGATTTTAGAATATAATGTTTTGTGTCAAGTTTTAAATCGGTTCATATATATGAGTATAGGACCCTATATACTTTAGTCCCATTTTATGTAATGGAGCATCATAGATCGAAATAAATAATAAATTATCCGATCGAAATAAATTTTACACAGCGTAGTGTGCCAAATGGTGGATGCCACAGTAGCTCGAATACGTCCACAATTACATATAGTTCCTCGAATTTATACAAATGATTGACATGCAATTTTTCATAGATTAGGTATGGTATGTTAAATTCCGATTCCATTTCAATGGTCCTCCAAAGAGGCTATGTCTATTCTATCTCCAGGATATTGTACATATGAACATCTATTGTATGTACCCATAGTGGTGAAGGGTATCATATAGTCGGCGCCGTCCGACTTTTGAACTTTGCTTTCTGGTTTATACTTAAATATTTAATTGTATTTGTGTGTTTTGGTTTGTTTTTTACCCTTCACCACACTGTGGTATAGGGTTTATGTTTTGTGCATACGTTTGTAACAGGCAAAAATAATGAAGATAGACCCATGGTTCCTTTTGAGAATATGCATAGAATCACTTTCTAAGTTGATTTATGCATGTCCGTCTGTCTATCCATGTTAAATTGTAAACAAAGTACAGATCGCATTTATGATCCGAATTGGATGAAATTAGGCACACCAAAATATGGGGCTTTGGTGCACAACGTACTAAAATTACTATAACATAACGCGTTTTAAGTTCTGTTGAAATTCGATCAGATTTGGATATAGCTCCCATATATAGTTTCGTCCGATTTTCAGTAAATGGTGCACCAAACCTTCAAAATATGGCCGATTGAGACAACATTTTGCACAACGAACTGAAGTTACTATAACATAACTTGTGTCAAGTTTTGTTGAAATCGGTTCAGAATCCGATGTAGCTGTATACAGTTTCATCCGATTTTAAGTTAATGGTGCACTAAGGACCCAAAATAAAAACGATTAACACACAATTTTGCACAACGTACTGATGTTAGTATAGCATAACGTGTGACAAGTTTCGTTGAAATCGTTTCAGATTTTGATATAGCTCCCATATACATTTTCGTCCGCATCTAGAACCCAAAAATGTGGATGCTATGATGCAAAATCTATAAGAATGAGTCTGTTGAATATACTCAAAGTGGTAAAGGGTATCATGTAGTCGGCTCCGTCCGACTTTACTGCTTTACTTATTGGTTTTTTCATTCGATTCTCATGTATAGAACTTCGTGGACTTTGCGTATCGTGGATCCATATTTATATTTAGTTCGTCCAAATATGGGACAAATAAAGTAGATTTAAAAAATCGAATATTTGATGATTGCTGGTCACTTCCGAATATGCGTACTCGTATTTTCATCTGCTAAAACCGAAAAGAAAACAGCTCTTTTCACTTCTTCAACAATGGACTTCTGGATGTATTATCCAATGTTGCCTTTTGCCTTTTTGGGCGTTTGAATTTTTTCATCCCCATCCGCTCTACAGCGCTGTAATATTTCCTTCATTCGGATTACCTTCCTTTTTGAAAAGAGTGTATGTGGTGTATTAAATTTCGTTAAAACCGGTTTATATTTAGATGTTATCACTATAAATATTTTCGTCCGATTTCATGAAATTAGGCACCTAATTATCAACGTTTGTTCGATTGTACAGAGTCATAAGTCTGAAATAACGTGTGTTAAATTTGCTTTATATCTGTTTAGATTTATGTTTTTTTCTGACTTTTTTCGACTGGAGCATTCCAGTTGGTAAACATCAATTTTCCTTCATATCGATCAAGATTTACGTAAAGCTCTTATACATTATACGGTTCGATTTCATGCACCAAAGACATGCCCAATCGCCATCCAATTCAATAGACTTTTCTATCAATATAGAACTGTAATTCGATAAAAATCATCTTAAATTTCCCATTGTGAATACATACATGTTCACTCTGTCCTCTTGCCATTTTCATAACTTTCACACATTTATACACAATTTTATTTCTCTGTCTAGAACTCAACTGGCCTGGGTGTAATTTTCTTCATAACAGTATTAAATTCACATATCATAAGTTTCGGAAATTTCCCTAGTAATTTATTAATTTCACACCTTATAAATAACTTAAATTCTTTAGAGTCATTAATTTTAATATCCTCTGAAGTTTATTTAAAATTTGTTCTAGCGCTGCACACTCAGCCACCAAAGCCTGGTACATACCGCCTCGCGTACACGAACACCAAGGGGATGGTTTGTAAAATAGAACTCATTATGCAACCGAAACAACTTTAAACAACACTAAAGAAATTGTTGACAAGTCAACTTTTTCACATTTTGGTCGATTGTCGAAACACGAAGAGAACTTTGCCTAGCAGATCTTCTCGGAAAGCAGAAGAAAGGAGGACGAACATCATATATATGAGTTTAAGTAGTCGAGTATGTCTATGTATGTCTTTCTTGGTGTTCGCTACGATTTTGGAAGAAACTTTTAGAAAATTTTTTTTTGTTGTTGAAGTATAATGAGACAGGAAGTGATGTATTGCTAAAATTTGTGTTGTATACAACAAGTTGCATCATCATTGGCGTTAGTGTCTACAATGACGAATGTATGTGCACGAACTTCATTGGCCACAATTGCTCACAAGATGTTAAACTTGGTATACAGTTTACTCTATATGGAAAAAGTTAATTTCTTATTAATGTAAAATCATTATATTGGAGGAGAAGGTCAATTGCGTAGAGCTGATTTTTGGGAATCAAACATATTGTGGATATACTTCGAAATAGCTTATAACTATTCATGAATAGTATAAAATTGTATATTCCTTATCAATTTATTATGTATTTGTGCATATGTTTGTAACAGGCAAAAATAATCGAGATAGACCCATGGTTGCTTTTGAGAATATGCATAGAATCACTTTCTGAGTCGATTTATGCATGTCCGTCTGTCCGTCCGTCCATGTATTTTTGTTAACAAAGTACAGGTCGCATTTATGATCCGATTTGGATGAAATTTGGCACAGGTCACTTCATTGGCCCAAGGACGAACCCTATTGAAATTGGAGAAAATCGGTCCACGTTTAGGCATAGCTCCCATATAAGGGTACCCAAAATATTCGGTATTTTGGGGTTATTGAGCTCGATTTATAACTGAATTCTCTGAAATTTTGTACATTGGGTTCTTATTGGGTACCAAATTACTCCACTAAAAAAAATTTTCTGGTAGTCCCCAGATAACGGTACCCCCAAATTTTTGGTATTTTGGGGGTTCTGATCGCATTTTTCGACCGAATTGACTGTAATTTAGTACGTCGAGTTCTTATTAGGTAGCAAATCTCTTTACTATAAATTATAAATATAGGTCAATTTATTCGGGTAACCCCCATATAAGGGTACCCCCCAATTTTCGGCATTTTGGGGTTCTTGATCGCGTTTTTCAACCAAATTCTTTGTAATTTGGTTTTTTATACCCTTCACCACACTGCGGTACAGGGTATTATGTCTTTGTGCATATGTTTGTAACAGGCAAAAGGAATCAAGATAGACCCATGGTTCCTTTTGAGAATATGCATATAATCACTTTTTAAGTCGATTTATGCATCCGTCCGTCTGTCTGTCCATGTTAAATTGTAAAGAAAGTACAGGTGGCATTTATTATCCGAAATGGATGAAATTTGGCATACGTCACTTATTTGGCCCAAGGACGAACCCTGTTGAAATTGGGAAAAATCGGTTCAGATTTAGATATAGCTCCCATATATATTTTCGTCCGATTTAAGGTAAATGGTGCACCAAAGTCCCTATATATCTTTCGATTTGCACGAAATTGGGCACAGCGTACTTAATTAAGCCTAGAATGGTGTGTGCTAAGTTTCATAAAAATCTGTTCAGATTTATATATAGCTCCCATATATATTTTCGTCCGATTTAAGGTAAATGGTGCACCAAAGTCCCTATATATCTTTCGATTTGCACGAAATTTGGCACAGCGTACTTAATTAAGCCTAGAATGGTGTGTGCTAAGTTTCATAAAGATCGGTTCAGATTTATATATAGCTGCCATATAAATTTTCGTCCGATTTAAGGTAAATGGTGCACCAATGTCCCTAAATATATTTCGATTTGCACGAAATTTGACACAGCGTACTGAATTAAGCCTAGAATGATGTGTGCTAAGTTTCGTGAAAATCGGTTCAGATTTAGATATAACTCCCATATATATTTTCGTCCGATTTAAGGGAAATGGTGTACCAAAGTCTCTGTATACCTTTCGATTTTCACGAAATTTGGTACAGCGTACTGAATAAAGTCTAGAATGATGTGTGTTAAGTTTCGTGAAAATCAAAAATGCGACGTCTGTTAAGATTCATCTGTTGAATTTACCCAAAGTGGTGAAGGGTATCATATAGTCGGCCCCGTCCGATTTTACCACTTTCCTTACTGGTTGTAGAGGGTTATATTGTTTGGCCTGATCGCAATTTACTTATTTTTAACGTTTTGGGAATAGACCCATATTTTGGTATCTCCTCAGTTATAATATTTTTAAAAGTATTGCAATTTTCCACACCATATCAAGTTTTTAAATATTTTCCTTATAAAAACCCCACTCCATTTTAATTATAATTCCTTACTGGTGCCCTGTTAACAGCCTCGACCCATTTCAAGTACTTTTCCAACAAAATTGGCTGCCTACTTCATGAAGACTTGAAATACAGTTGTCCATAGTATTAAAGTATTTGTTTTTAACAGTCAACAAAATAAAATTATTAGTTTAATCATCTGTTCTATTTTTATACAAATCGCAAATCAATAAATCTATACTACCATTGAGATTTGTAAATACTCCTATAGTATGCAGTGTGTACTTCCATACGCTTTTCCACTTCTGTGTTTGTTCTCATGCTTCACATCCTCCCAATCGAATTAATCATAAAGCGTGGGTGTTTGTCACAGCATAACGTTTCTTCAAATGTACATCCCTGGCAATAGCAAACGGATGAATAATGAATTGAGTTACACAACAAGTTTTTGAGATTATTACGTAATAAAATGTCATCGATAGCTAATCAACAAAATAATAATAATAATAAGAGACGGAATCGACCACTTCATCATTGTCATTTGTGTGATTGTGATTGTATTCTTCTTAGGGTTTGAGATGTTCGTAATCTCATAAGTCATATTTATTTTTAATATGAAGAATGATTGAAAACTCTTGAATGGAATTTTGTGAACGTGATAATATTTTAAGAAAAGTTATTGAAATATTTATATTTTTGTGTATTTTTATACGATGTTGAATGTAGAAGTTGGGAAATAGGCAGGTTTGCGATGTTATATTAGTAGTTCTATTGAAAGAATTAACTATTAATTAACTATAAATGGGCGTATTTGAACAACAGTGGCATCCACCATTTGGTATACTGCAGTTCAGTGCTCTATTAGTTATTTGGAACACCATTTAGATGAAATCTGATGAAACTATAAATAGAAGCTATATCTACTCCTGAACCGTCTTCAGTCCAATACGCTATGGAATATTTCATGTAAAGAGAACAGACATAGACTCCTCCACTTGCGCCGTTATATATATATATATATATATCTTAACCGATTTCAACAACAAAATATCGTGCAAGTAGAACAGGATAAATGGTGCACTATTTACATAAAATGGGACCAATTTATATATGTGAGCTGTACCTAAATCTGAAACGATTCCAACAAAACTTCACGGACAACCACCTGCAGTAATATCAACACGATATGTAAATTTTTGTCTCAATCGGACAAACACAGATAGTATGGTGCACTATTTACTTAAAGTCGGACGAAACTATATATGGGAGCTGTATATAAATCTAAACCAATTCCAGCAAAACTTCACATACATCATTCAGGACCTAATTCAGTACTCTGAGCAAATTTTTTTCTCAATCGGACCAATATTGAGTGTTCGGTGCTCTATTTTAAGTATATGTGCGCTACATATAAATATTAGTTTGAGGAAAAAGAAATCCATTATTTTTTCTGTAGATTGCTATACTGATAGATTTCTCCTAAAGTATCGATCAAACAAATTCAGATTTATGCTCGTTGGAAAGGTGACATTTCGCAGTAAAAAAAATCATTTTGTTGTTTTTGCTTGGTGCATTCAGTTGCGAGTTACAGGGTGTTAAAAATAGTAGTGAACAAAGAGAAAATTTGGTACATTTTACAGTTTTTCTTTGACAAAGGCGAAAATTCAAGCCAAGCGGCGAATCAACAGCTCGGGTATTGCCTCTGCACGTTCCCTCTTCGGACACCGCAGAGCGTATATACCAACGGGCTACGGTTGTTGTTGGTTTGATTTCCTTGATCAACACTCTCTCACTGGAATATGTCTATGTATGTAGTTGTAGCCGTACAAATATGAAGATCATTAAATCAAAAATATTTTTTCAAAGGTCCGCCATTTTGTTAATTTTAGAGCGAAGTCAATGATCCTAGTTCATACGAGAGCCAGACATGTAGTCTTTCTAACACCGTTGGAATTTTCGGGTTCCTATGTTCCAGTGAGGAGTGATCATGCCCGCCATAAAAAATAAGGGCTTTTCTTTAATTACAAAAAACAACAACAAAACAATAACATAATTTTTTCTAAATTATTTTTCTTCTCTTTTAAATTTTCAAATATATATGTGCAAAGTTACAAACCTTAACAAGCATTGGTATTGATTTGCCAACTCATTGAAAATATTGAAAATTTAAAAACTCCAACGATCCTCTGCGATCCACTTGAATCTCTGCGTTCACAGGCCTCTGTCGTATAAAAAAAGTCACCAATAAGGCCAAGAATTGAATCTATTAACTAATAATAAATCTTGTTTTATTTTTTGCTATATTTTCTTTATATTTTACACAAACACGCGCGTAACACCTTTACACCATTAACCCTTCCCTTGAATTAATTATTTGCACACCCTCTCCTAAATATTTGTGTTAACCTATCTCCAGCTAAAAATTCACCTTCCTGGCGCATTCTAAGACAGAAACCAAATTCCCCACCCATCCATGGCGAGGAGTAGAGCAGATCCCTTGCTTAAACAATATATGTTACCTATATTAAAAGCTGAACCTAGTTCGTAAAAATTTCACGAATGTCAACTTGTAATAACGCTATGCAAAATGTTGTCTCAATCAGACAATCATTGTGAGTATGGTGTTCCATTTACATAAAATAAACCGATTTCAGCAAAACTTGGTATAATCTCGGAATGATCCATGTGTCTATCTCCCGCAATGTGGAGAAGGGTATAAAAATAGAGTGAAACTTTTTTGAACCTATTTTTCTACTCCACTAATATCAAAAGTTGACAACTGTAAACATTATATAGTCTGTATGTAAATACAAACAACAGTGAATCCTGGTTTTTAGAATCCGCAGCAACCAAAATAAATACTTTCATATTTGTGTATTTGTAATACCAGTACCTTTTGTAATACCATGACGTTTTTACACTCAAACCCCAGTCGTATAGAACAATCAGGGTTTCCAAGCTTCGAATAGTTTCTCCACATATGTTCCAGTCGCCTGAACGTACCATGACAACATTGTATCATGAAGCTTTCTGTGGTGGCGGTGTTAACACTAGATAGCCGAAGGCGGTCATTTTGACCGTTTTTCAATTTCAAATACAAAAACAATTGTGTATATTATGACACAGCTTATTAATATTTGGTGACTTTTTGTACCACATAGAACTACGTTTATTAATCATAGTAGCTGCTTCTCCCCCTCTTTCATTCCCCGTATTCACATGTCCAATACCTATATTGCCTAAAATCGGTCATTTTGACTTCTTGTGAAATATTAAATAATCAAACTACTTTTATTATTGTATAAAGTACATTTCTTATATGACCAGATCAGTACAACAATTTCGAAAACCGTTTGCTACTCTAGAAACACAAATGAACGCACAAATCGAAAAAAATAAATTTTATATTTCCAGTCGATTTCACTCGTAGAGTAAACACTTACTCTTTTTCGAACATTTTGTCCGCGCTCTTATTTTTCAAAAAGGGCAACTGGAGAGCCCTCCCACCGAAAACAAATAATGACAACGTTTTGTATGATTGTACATAATGTAAAAAATATTAAAAATAAGTTAAAAAAAATTCTTTAAACAATAAAAATTCTTTCAGAATGAGGTCATTTTGACCGATTTTAGGCAATATACAAAATTCCAGCCCTTCTAGTGTTAAATTTCATGGCCTTAATTTCCTTTATATAAATATCAAGTTCAACATTGCGAGCCAGTCTCTCCAGATCTTTCAATTGTGACTGCATCTTATATATCGTATGAAAATATAATAGTAAAATACCTTAAATACCTTAAACCTTTTTTTAATTCATACTCTCTATTTCGGGTCTTAAATGATCTAAAAACATATTTTTTTTCCTTTCCCATTCGATGTGAGCTATTGTAATTTGTTTCTTTAAATTATCCAATTTTTGGCACAATCGGTTCTTATAGCATTTCTCCTCTATATATTAAAATACCAAATGTAAAATCAAATATTTTTCTTCTCAATTGAATTTGGTATCTGTGCAAATATCACAACTGGATTTGTTGTACAACAATAAATACTAAACATAACATTTGCCTTTAACTGCACCATATTTATTTATTGTTCTATGAAAATAAAATCATATATTTAACATTAAAAAAAAAAACAAAGTTATTCAAATAACGAACGAGAACGAAGTAGCACAAAAAGAAAACTACTCGTATATGTGTTGTGATTGTTATGTAGATCACGTTTAAATGTTCCACATTCATATATTCAAATATTACGTGTGTTCGAGCAGACCGACCGGATGTCCGTCTTCTTGAGAAATGATAAAAGTAAACCGAACCGAACTATATTTCTTCTCATGGTGGCTAAACAAAGTATTTTTTGTTTTGTTTCACAACAAGAATAGTACACATGTACATACGTATATAGAATCATTCGTCATTGCAAACATAGGTATGTACATATCCGCTTGTTTGAAAAAGCAGTTATAAACAAAAATTGCAAACATTGACCACTTGCACCAATTACTAGTAGGGCACTAGAATTGTGAATCGATCGATTATCGATCTGATATAAATTATAATGAAATTAAATTTAAATGAATGTTCTAAAAACAAAATCACAAACCGAAATCTATTTTAATTATTCCAAATTGTAATATCAGGCTATATTAACATGCATTGCTTAGAACTAACTTTTCAAATAGTAGCATGGGGCAATCACCACTTTCCATATATCGGAGTTCTAAAGCTTAACAAAACAATTGCAATAAAGAATTTGAATTAAATGCAACCGAATAAGAAGAATGATGAAGGTTCTCCACAAAACTGAATTTTTATTTGTTCAAACTGATGTGGAAGTTTTGAGAGTGAAAGAAAGCGAAATGAAAATAAATATCTGTGGTATTTTGCAGATGTTAAAATAGTGGTTAAAAATGAAAATATCCATCGTGAAGTGGAGAGCAACACAAAAATAGATGAACAGAAACTTCTCCATAAAACTTTTTGTTTTCTTTAACAAAAGTTTTGATTCTAATTTTAATAAGAATATATAAGAAAACCATTTTTTTATTAAATTCCTCTATTACATGTAATACTAAGACTTGAACTCTGGAATATAGTGCAGTAATACCTGTAATGAACCATGAGAAAAATAAATTAAATAATAAATAAATGTACGCTCACTTTAAATTAGGTGTAAGCATTCCATGACTTAGATAGAGTGCAGGTAATCTACCTTCAGTCGGGTGGGGGTTCTTGTCCTTCTCACGCCAAGTCAGGGTTTCAAACAGTATTATTATAGACTCCCTGATTTATTTGCAAAAATACGGAACTAAAACAAAATGGACCTTTTATGAAAATTATTAATTTAGATAGATATATTAGTCGATTACCTATATAGTATTATACTCCTGATGTTATGGAGTATAAGCCTCAGAACCCACTCCTGGCGTTATGCAAATTTTGTAGAATCCCATATTCATATTCTTCTTAATAATTCATTATAAACAATACTCAATTTTAGTCAAATCATAGTTGTAATATATATATATATATATATATATGGAAAAACTATGAAATTATATTATACTAGCGGGACCCGTGGCGCTTCGCTGCCCCTGCTCAAGTTATCAAATACCAGTAAGGAAAGTAGTAAAATCGGACTGGGCCGACTATATGATACCCTACAGCACTTTGGGTATATTCTACATATGTACACGCAGAAAAATATATGTTAGAAATATGTTTGCATCCAAACATATTTATGTTTGGGACTGGTTGCAAACAAACATATGTTTGGATGCAAACATATTATGTTTGGATCGAAACATATATTTGTTTGCAACATTTTGTAACATATCTTTATTTTATATGTTTGGGTACTAACATATTTTTTATATTAGAACATATTTTTTATAGTTTGAGAGAGGATTTTTTCCAAAGAGCGTAACAACAGTGCTCTCGCTGTTTTTTATAATAAAAGGCTGTGTGTATGGTGCATTGTGAGATGCTGAATGGGCGAGGGGAGGGTGAATGAGTTAGTTGTACTTTGGTGGTCTGTATGCGGGCAAACGCTTGTGTTTAGTTCTTTCTTGTTGCTGCTGGGAGAAGAAACGCATGCTGCTGGGAGAAGAAACACATGTGTACTGTGCTTTGTTGTTGTGACGATTTGTTTCACAAGCATGCCCGTTTTTGCATGACGATGGAAACAAATCGTCACAGCAACAAAGCACATAACACATGCGTTCCTTCGGTCACGTCCCCCTCACCCACACACGTACCTACGAGTCAAGTTTTTTTTTTTGTTCTTGTTGTTTGTTTTATTATTCAGCTTCTTTAGTTACGGTTGACATAGAGCTCTCATTCAGTTTGTCATGGTCGGAGCGCGAACAAGTACTTTCATGCGTAGAGAAAAATAAGTGTTAAAGAAAAGTGTTAAATAAAGTGAAAATATAAAAAAATTAAATAATAAAAAATTGTGTGTATGGTATGTAAGCGTCCGAAGAAACGCATGTGTTCTGTGCTTTGTTATTGCACCGATTTTTTCCATAGCCATGCAAAAAAGACAGATTGTTAAACATGGTCGCAACAACTAGTAAGTGTGCGTGAGAGGACGCGGCCGAAGAAACGCATGTGTTATGTGGTTTGTTTCCATCGTGATGCAAAAAGGGCCAAAGAGTCAAGTTTTTTGGTTCTTTTTTTTTTTGCTTGTTTTATTCTTCTTTTTTAGAATTAGAATTTTACAGCCTCAGTCTTTGGTGCAATAATAAATGAAGACCAGTTCGAAAAAAATCTTCCTCAGTATATGTCAACACCAACATTTCAAATTGTGTTGGAAATTGGAGGTAAGAATACTGCATTTATTATTTTTTTGAATAATGCATTTACATATTTTATTTTCTTAAAGGTTTTGTACGATTTGTGACATCAGCATCCACAGTTAATGGTGCTTTGTCGGAAGCGAATCTTTATCTGGATCTGAAGCGCTTTCCCGAAAAACTTCTATAATTTTAGCTTGCGCTTATGCGTCGAATTTGTCAAATCTATACCGAAAAGCGATTGCAAAAATAAAGATAGGGTGAATATTTCAAAGGCCCTCATTGACGAATGTCTGAAAGACAACCCCAACCAAATGTAAAAATTTTATTTTTTTAATTTTAATATTTATTTGTATACATATATAATAAACTTTGTATAAAATATGAATTTATAAAAAAATAGTTTTTCCTTATAAATAGTGTAAGTACAAAAATTCACCCAAACATTTATTTATTTACGTCCAAACATATATATGTTCACATCCAAACATATATGTTTACATCCGAACATAATTATGTTCACATCCAAACATATATATGTTTACATCCAAACATATATAAGTTTACATCCAAATATATATGTTTGAATCCAAACATATATATGCTTGCACCCAAACATATATATGTTTGGATGTAAATATAAATATGTTTGGATGCAAACATATGTTATGTTTGGGACCCAAACATATGTTATGTTTGGGACTGTTGCAAACGTATATATGTTTGCTGCAAAATATGTTTGGGACATATGTTAGAGAGGCGATTTTTTTCCTCCGTGTATCCTATTATTTCTTCAATACGTTGTGTCAATCTTCCAAGCTATGGATCTCGAAGCTTAGCAATATCATTCTAGACTTAATTCAGTACCCTATACCAAAATTCGTGCAAATCGAAAGATAGGGACTTTGGTGCATCAATTACATAAATACGGACGAAAATATATATGGGAGCTATATCTAAATCTGAACCGACTTTCACGAAACTTCGCACACGTTATTGTAGCCTTAATTTAGTACGCTATGACAAATTTCGTGCAAATCGAAAGACATATAGGGACTTTGGTACACAAATTACCTTAAATCAGACGATTGTCACGAAATCATTCTGTCACACATCATTCTAGACTTAATTCAGTACGCTATGCCAAAACTCGTGCAAACCCAAAGATTTCCAGGGACTTTAGTGGACTATTTACCTAAAATCGGGCGAAGCTATATATAGGAGATATATCTAAATCTGAACCGTTTTTCACGAAACTTTGCACACATCATTCTAGACTTAATTTAGTACGATATGCCAAATTTCGTGCAAATTGAAAGATATATAGGGACTTTGGTACACAATTTACCTTAAATCCGATTTTTTTTAACCGATTTTTCCAAATTTCAATAGGGTTCGTCCTTGGGCCAAACAAATGAGCTGTGCCAAATTTCATCTAAGTCGGATCATAAATGCGACCTGTACTTTGTTTAAAATTTAACATGAACAGACGGACATGCATAAATCGACTCAGAAAGTGATTCTTTGCATATTCTCAAAGAGAACCATGGGTCTATCTCGGTTATTTTTGCCTGTTAAAAACATATGCACAAAGACATAATACCCTGTAACTCAGTGTGGTGAAGGGTATAATTAGATATAATCAATTAGTTAGCATCCTAGATACGGCAATATTTACTAAATTTAATTTCAAAATTAGGTAAACCCTGGTATTTTTATACGTTAGCATTAACACTACAAAAATGTTTGAAATGTCTATGTTGTAGTAGTTGTTTATCAGTTGTTAAATAATTCGCTGTTTTCTGTAATAGTGCTAATTTTGTTTTTCTTGAAACTCAATTTTTTTCGCAAAGTAACAACAATTTAAAAAATTATAATGCCAAGACTTTTTATCAATTTTACATAATCGACCACCTCCATGATAAAACGATTTATAATTACAATGCACACTACTCACTTCAAGTTTTTTTTTTTTTTTGAAATCCAAGTAAATTTTTGTTCAAAATAAACATGTTTTCACAAAGTGACAAAATGGAAAATTATGTCAATCAATTTTTTTCAATTTTACACAATTTTTATTTCAATATACATACATACATATCTATGCATTTCAAAATATATCCTCATCGTTCGAAAACATATCCTCATTTGATGATGAGTATTTGCATCCATGTTACTCAACCATATTTTCAAGCCGCTACCTTAAGATATACCCATAAAAGATATTCTATATATGTACATACAGTGAGTGTAATAAGTATTTTGCCTCAATAAAAATTTTACAAAATTCTAATATATACGCTTAAAGCCAGCATACTAAAGATGTAAAATGAATTCTGTATGATGGGATATGTTTGTGGACATATTTAGATCTTATTTCTGAAAGAATCACTGCGAAAGACCTATTGGTCTCGAAGATATCGGACAAAATCTATACCATCCCAAAAATGATTATCACAAAAAAGTATTTTGCTTTTTATTATCATTTTTGGAAAAATCATTATATATCACACGCTTTGTCTTTTTATAGTTACCATTGCGGGTAACCACATACTAAAAGCGATTTGGCGACGATTCCAATAAACCACTGCATTTTTTCGTGAATATTTTCTCACATTTACGTTCAATACATTCTCCAGCAATTTTTTATTTAATATATGGTAATTTCTCGTCCTAATCTCAAAATGAGAGTATTAGATATGGTCGTCGCGGCTTCAAAACATCCCAAATAACTTTAGAATAATAAAAAGGAGGTTTTGCAAAATATATCGCGAGGACAGGGCCCTAAAAACTATTAAAACCAAAATCCGACAAACAAATTATTAAAAAAAATATCGCGAAATCCCATTTTTCAGACTTTGAAAACTTTATGGCCCATTAATATTGATCTAGGAACCAATATATGCGATGAAAATAGCAATAAGGTGGTCAGATTCAATGAAATGAACAGTTCTAAAACAACAGAAACTACAAGCATTACATGAAGTTGGGAGAAAACATCATTCTTCGTCAAATAGTATTGCGTTTTAAAAATCTGTGGTAGCTGGTGACGAATATATTATATATAATGGCGATATATTTTGCAAAACCTCCTTTTTATTATTCTAAAGTTATTTGGGATGTTTTGAAGCCGCGACGACCATATCTAATACTCTCATTTTGAGATTAGGACGAGAAATTACCATATATTAAATAAAAAATTGCTGGAGAATGTATTGAACGTAAATGTGAGAAAATATTCGCGAAAAAATGCAGTGGTTTATTGGAATCGTTGCCAAATCGCTTTTAGTATGTGGTTACCCGCAATGGTAACTATAAAAAGACAAAGCGTGTGATATATAATGATTTTTCCAAAAATGATAATAAAAAGCAAAATACTTTTTTGTGATAATCATTTTTGGGATGGTATAGATTTTGGCCGATATCTTCGAGACCAATAGGTCTTTCGCAGTGATTCTTGCAGAAATAAGATCTAAATATGTCTACAAACATATCCTATCATACATAATTCATTTTACATCTTTAGTATGATGGCTTTAGGCGTATATATTAGAAATTTGTCAAATTTGTATTGAGGCAAAATACTTATTACACTCACTGTATATTCTTACAGATGTATGAATACTTTTGATGCTATTACTCCTTATCTAACCTATGTTGCTACCGTGGGATCGCTTGACTTACTATGAACATTTTAGTAAAATCTGTTTAGTGGGTTTTAAGTAGTTTTTAAGTCCACAAACAATATGTTTTCTATTTTCTACATACATATAGATTTAAATGCAATGAGTTGTGCATTTTCCTTGTCCGTGGTCATGTTGTGTGGATGATGCGTATTTACACTCACGTTACTTAGCAATAGTTTGAAGTCGGTATATGTAACCGTACTTAAGATATACACAAATTACATGTTCATAATTTTTGAGTTAAGATTACGTTCGATGCTATAACAACGCATCATCGGGAAATCTAAGAAGTTTATATAACATATGTTATTCCTAGAGCATGTTATGACGTTCTTTGAAAATCTCAGTCAAATCTTTTCTGCATTTTTAGAGTCTAGAAACAAAATAATTTTAATTTTCAATATGCTGATTTTTAAAATGCAGTAAAAAGTGCATTTTCCGTTGATCGTACCAGGCTCATTTTTGTATGGATGGTGTGTATTCACACCTTCGTTATTCAGGCAAATTTTGAAAACGGTATCTGTAACCGTTCTTAAGATAAACGCATATTACATGTTCAGAAATTTTGAGGTATGTTTAGTATTGATGCTATAACTCCGCATCCACGCGGAATTTTAAAAGTTTAAATAGCCTATGTTACTTTCAGGGCATGTCCCGACATACAGTGTAAATCTCATTAAGATCTGTTCAGCGGTTTTGGCGTCTATCGGTAACATACAAACAAACAAACAAATTTTTTTCTATTTTATATATGGGCAATATTGCCAATTTTTTAACATAGCTGAAGCGGAGGTTCACCCCTTTATAACTCGGGAATTACTTAATTATATGACAAAAAGTAAATAGTATTGGGTTAATTGATCTGTCGTTGCAAACTGCTCATGATATTGACCTCCAAACTTTATTTTGGTGGAAGCTGTGTCTACTTTAATGTAAAAAAATGTGTAAAAACACGTTGAGGCGAACCAGTTTTTTTATGTTCTCTATCGATTTGTGACTAAGCCACTCATTGCACGGTCTTCGTGTCAAAATAAAACTAGAAGCCAACAAAATGGGGACTACGCCCCTTATGTATCATTTTTCAAAATTTTCACTGCATCTACCTTTAAATGATGCTGACATTTTGAAGCTCGATTTTGAGTGTTTTTTGAATTTTAGTTCTAGCTTTAATACGCAAACAGGTATTTATAAAAATCGATTATAAGATGATTGTAGTCGCGAATCTGCGTAATTTGATATGTATTTTGTGTATGTAGTATGCACAGCTTCAGAGTAATACTCATCCGAAGATGAGAATTTTGTGCGATCAAATTTCTAAAAAACCTATTTTTGGGGCCAAATTTTTAGATCTGTCAACTGAATGATATGGGTACCCGCGATCAATAAGTTTTTTTACGTTTCGGATGATATAAAATCTTCTTCGTGAAAATCCATCTACTAGAACGGCGGGAACTGGCCTTCCAAAAACACGAAATTTGGCAAAAAATGTTTTTGAAAATATCGCGGATTTATTTGCGTTTTCTGTGTATCATTTCCGCTTCAATAAACTTCATACGGATTTTGATCTTTTTCGAAAAGAGAACTTCAAAAACTTCAGCCGAAATAGAGATGTACCCAATTTATCTCAAAAATAGTGTGAGCTGGCACATCCATGGTTCTTAATGGACCACATTTAAATCGGTATAAATCGATGTATTTTTTTAGGGTGCACACCGAAATCGGATGCGCGTTAATGGCATATGGAGTTTTCGGAAATTTTTCGCGTTTTACTATTTTTTGGGTACTTCAATGTAAAGTGCGGCACATCTTAGCCGTCAAATGAAATTTCGCAAAATATATATGGATTGGAAGATAAACTTCAGTACTTACTGGAAACCGCATGCGCATCAAATGATTTTGAGAATTACGCGATTTAGACGCAATTTATCTCAAAAATAGTGTGAGCTGGCACATCCATGGTTCTTAATGGACCACATTGAAATCGGTATAGATCGATGTATTTTTTTAGGGTGCACACCGAAATCGGATGCGCGTTAATGGCATATGGAGTTTTCGGAAATTATTCGCGTTTTACGATTTTTTGGGTACTTCAATGCAACGTGTGGCACATCTTAGCCGTCAAATGAAATTTCGCAAAATATATATGGATTGGAAGATAAACTTCAGTACTTCCTGGAAACCGCATGCGCATCAAATGATTTTGAGAATTACGCGATTTAGACGCAATTTAAAATGTATATTTCATAATATTATTTTATTTTAAGATTTATTCCTATTTATAGAATTCTAAGATTTATCGGAAGGGTCTTGATATAATCCGCAAGGCGTATACTTATACACAAAAGGTGATTATTATTATATATGCCAATTTTTCGGCGAAATTCGGGTAAAATAACAGAATAACCCCAACATTTTTTTCTGAAATTTCTTGTATACAATTAAAAAAATAAATATGATGACATTATTTTTTCGAACCAAAAACAAATATTTTTCCTCAATATCTTGTTTTGTTGTCGCTTTGATTTAGAAACCGCTACACGGACTTGTGTGATTTTGATATCATTTGATTCACCATCGTGTTTAGATTATGTAGATATTTTTAAATTAATTTTTAGGTGTGAGTATGTCAATAATATAATGAAAATATTGATGTAATCTTCTATATTTTTTATTTTTCTCATATTTCGCGAATATGTGCAACTGTATCGTGATTATTATAATATATTCATATTCCTATTTTACGGAGGAAGATATATATCAACGTTTTTGGTCAATATAATAAACGGCGTAATTTTAAAACTTTTTTCTTATGCCCAAAATTAAAACCTCGATAACTTTTGCGCGCATCAACCAAAAATTTGATCGCGAACGGTTTCGGAGTCAGAACATTTTTCTCTATATGTGTACCAAAAATCATTGATGTGCCACAAAAACAAAAAAGCTGATTTCTTGAAAATGGAATATTAAAAAATTGGCAAATATTGCCCATATATAGATGTTATATTATCCAACATTATTATGTATTTTATTATATAGGGGGAAAATAGTCTATATTTATACCAAAAAGCAATTCTTATAGTATAAGAATGTACTGTGAATTATTTTACATTGTATTAAAAATATATACAGACAGCCGCAGCTTGTCTGTATAAAAAATAAAGACACGACACGGTGCTCCCGACCGTTCTTGATGAGTGGTTGTAAGTCACTAATTTTATTGTAAAATATTTATCCTTAGGATCTACTTAAACAATTCTTGCTTAGCGTAATCTCAAACACAAGATACTTATCAATAAACTATTTGTTCTAATAATAGAATTTGATCTGTGGAGAGTTTTACCATCTTGTGCGTCATAAAATCTCTACACCAACAACCACAGTGTTATCAGCGTTGCATGTGGGATATTCTCTCTTATCTTAAAACACTCCAACGATCAAATCTTCTGTAACATAAAATTCTGTTCAAAGTATTTTGAACATGCTGACGACTGGCAAGAAGAGCTGACAAATTAAATTTCTGTTCAAAGCATTTTGAACATGTACTTGTCATCACAAAGGGATGACAAGTACATGTTATATATCTGGAGAAGTTATTAAATTTAATACAATGTGAATTACCTTGGGGGATTAATGAACTTCATTCCAAATAATAAAATTATATATGGAGATATATAAAAAATTGTCTTAACTTTTTACGTCGTACATAAAGTATGCCTCTGTTGGGTACGTCAGGAATGTGGGGCTCAAAAGTATTGTACATTACTTATCGATTTCAGATTTCGGTCATGTTAAAAGAGAACTAGAATAAATCCGCTAAAGCGATCAAAACAAAAGAAATAAATAAAGAAGTTGAAGAAATTGTTATGAATTTATCTTAATTTTTTGGAATTTTAGTGGTGAATCTACAGACAAAACCTGAATTAACATGTATACATCTTCAGATATGCCCACCTGGTGATCAATATTTAGAAACAAGGTTGTCTGAGATATGCATTTATCGTGTCCCACTCCTTTCTAATTCCAGATGGATGATAAATTGATTGTTGTGATATGGTGTCGGATCCATTGAAAAATTATAGAAATATGTATAGTGCACGACGCCTATGTCATAACCAGTAAGGCAAATCATTACATGATTTGTTTTATTTGGAAAGACGAACTGCAGTCTATTGTTAATGGGCAATGTATTATAAAGTGATTATAAAAAATAAACATAAATGAAATTCAACACAATATATGAGGAATTAATTATGGTTTGTTTCAGTGTAGTTATTTTCCGAGTTTGTGCAAAATTTCGCGACGGTTGTGTGGTATTTGCACTACCTACGAATATCAATATATGTATCACCGAAAAGAGTTTATTATAACTCTCATATCCAATCAATATAATTGATATAAATTTAAAGGTCAACTACTCGTCTAGGTCTTCCCGGAATAATTTTTTGTAATTTTCATGCAAAATTTTAAGTCTGTTTTAACAAAATAATCATATTATTTTAGAATCCGTTTTGTAGAATTATGGTCACTGATTACAAATGAAACTTTAAAAGTATGACGGAGCCGACTATAAGATAGTCACTTGACACACTTTATTCGGTATGCTGCTGCTATCGGACACCCGTTGTTTATTTGATGTACCAATTTCTACAAAACTTAAAATCATTTTTCATGACTCAATTTTATAAGTTGTACAAAATGTTGCGTCAATATGAAAAACATGACGTGTTTTATGCACAATTTAACTAAAATTGGATGCAAATATATATGGGTACATATATTAATCTCAACCTATTTTAACAAAACTTGACATACGTTAGGCTGATTTCAACTAAACTTGACACACGCAGGATATACTACCAACAGTACGTTTTACAATGTGTTGTGGAAAACAGCCATATTTTGGGTCTTTGGTGCACCTATACTTAAAATCGGATATATATGGGAAATTACAAAAATCTTTTAAATTCCTTGAAGCTGAGGTTTGCAAGGTTATAACTCGCGAAATATGAACATATTGCATATAATTTAAATTCAATTCTATAAAATGAAGTGTTCTTATCAAAATCTTGAAATTTTGGTAATAAATAATAAGTTGCGTGGAAGCTGTGATGGTGGTAATGTAAAAAAATGGGTAAAAATGTGTTGAAGCCAACGAATTTTTTTGTGTTCGTTCCCGATTTGTGGCTAAACTACACAACGCACACACATGTGATCAGTGACTAAGTTGCAGAATACCCCATGGACAATATGGTTCTAATGTATGATTTTTCGATATAATCACTGCAACCACCCAAAATGGATGCTGACATTTTGAAGCCGGATTTTCGGTGTTTTTTGAATTTTTCTTATAATTAGGATGCGCATCCAGACAATAGAATAAACTAATTATAGGATCGTAGAACTCGTGATTCTGCTTCGTTTAGTGTATATCTCATGATTGTGCCCACTGTAGCTTCTTTGCAATTGGGTTCCAAAGACGAAAATTTAGTGCGTAAATTTTTATAAAAAACATATTTTTTTAGTCTAAAATTAAGAAAGTCCATTCAAATTCCGTGGAACCCCGCGTGATTTTAGTTTTTTTACGTGCCGGATCTAATGAGCCCATCCATGTTCAATTCCGCCCATTAAAACGGCGGATATAGGTACCTTGAATGTGGGAAAAACTGCAAAAACTTATTTTGACAAATTCGCGTAAATAATCGCGGTTTTCTTCGAATTAATTTTACATGCATTTATGCTTGTATTGTCAAATTCGCGAATCTGCGTGGAAATAGGTCAAAAATACATCGATACGCGAATAATATGCATATTTTATCCAAAATTGATTGTGGAGGCACATCCGCGGTTCTTAACCGATCCTTTTAAAATAGGTGTCCTTTTGCGTATTTTCATAGGAGATTACTAAAATCGGATGCGCATAAAAATCGTATGCACGTTGCGTGATTTTTAGCAATTTTTAGGGTTTTTGCATAGTAAAGTGCATCGAGTGGCACACTTTGACCGCTAAATTAAACATCGAAAAATTAATAATTATTGAAAGACATTGATTCGGTTTATACGAAAATCGCATGCGCATCAACTGATTTCAACTAATTCGCGAATTGCAAGCTTTTCAATATTGATAATTTTTATGTATTGTAAGTGCAATATATTTAGCCATTAATGACGTCGAAACTCTTATCAGATGAATCTGCCGATATTTAACAATCATCTAAAAGAATTTGCAAAAGAAAGCGTCGTATATTTTAGAAGATTAAGGCAAAACCGTGTCCTCTTAAACATACTAAAAAATCGAAAATTCCAAAAAACATTTGTTTTAATTCAAAAATTAATTTATTTTATTTTCCGATATCTTCATGTTTCTATTTGTTTTTCGCGACTATTAAACCGTATTTCAGTGTGATTTGACTAGTATGCAAAGATAACAATGGTGTTTAAGCATTTGTGAAGAAATTCGCGAATTACAACGAATAGGAATTCATTTAATTTATATTTGAAATACAAGATTTAAAACCGCTATAACTTTTGTGCGCAGCATCCGAATTTGTGAACGCGAACATATTTCGAATCAGCATATTTTTCTTAACCTATGTACCAAAAATCAGGAATGTGCTCGCAAAAAAATTTTTCAAATTTTTTTTAATGGAATTTTAAAAGAATTTTGTAATTTCCCATATATATAGGAGTTATATCTAAATCTAAACCGATTATCTTTAATTTCAATAAATCGACTAATAAAATGATTCAATGCATATTCTCAAAAGGAACCTGTTACAAACATATGCATCCTGTACCACAGCGTGGTGAAGTGTATAAAAACTAAACTTTTAATTTCTTAGCAGTATTTAATATCAAAATAGCATGTAATAGTTGGTTTATGCATTATGGGTATACATTTTTATTTAAATTTTAAATATAACTGATTTGGTTGAAAAATGTGCTCGAATTCTCAAAAATAAAGAATAATAAGGGGTGCGTTTATGTGGAACCTACCCTGAAACTTAAGCCAATATTGGTAGTTGAATGTGAATTCGAAACCCTAAATAACGGTCAATTTAGTTGGGGGTGGGGGGTTAGATCCATCTTGAATAAAATATGTGTCCTTCCAAACATAAATAAAACATTATTATAGACTCCCGCATGAAAAGCAACGAAAAGGAAAACTAAATATGGATAGTGGGCTAAGCTCTGAACAAACACTGTAAATGCCTATGGAACTCCAGGTGGAAAATGGAGTCCTACCCTGCCCTACCATGGTCTCTAGAGCTAAGAATTTGTAGAGACCCCAAATATGATAACCCCTTATTAATTTACCTCACCCCAGTAAGAAAATATTTATGTTAGTATTCCATAATGTTTGTGCAAACAAATAAATTCATGAAAGGTGATTCCTCATAATGATTTTATTAAAATTCAAATTTAAATCAAACATGAAGGATTCTTATCAATATATCGTAATATAGATAATTAGAAATTATTATGAATACTAGGGTGTATTCCATTCTTTAAGATTAAAACATTTCAGATATTGATTTAAGAAGTCGATTTATTGTGTCAGCATCAAGTGATGGCAGGAGTGATTCTCAAACTTTAAACGAATTTTTCTCGAATCAATATGGCGGGCACGATAACTCAACAACTAATAATCCAATCGGTTCCAAATTTTGACACGTTTCACTGGGAGTGTCTAGGGGTTCCCTTAAAGGATCATAACAATATTTAGGAACAAAACGTAACGTGAAACGGATCAATTATCAAAAAATATGTAATAGATAAATAGTTTTGTTCGTACAAATTATTAATTTACAAAATATATAGATTTTATAATTTTTAAATTCATAAATAATTATGTTATGTTTAATAATTCAATTCTTAGAATCGGTTGTATTATTGACATTTTGCATCCTTCAAAGTCTAATTTGTCTATATCTATATGTGTATATAAAAATTGAGCCAACAAAATTTATACTAACGCATCAATTGAGAACGGTTGGACCGATTTGACTCAAATTTTCTTTCAGTTATCGGTAATTACAGTGGGAAGGTTTTTATGAAAGAAAATTTTGAGAAAAATCCGCGAAAATCTTGCAAAAATTATTTTACAGAAAGGGCTGGACCGATTTGATTTAAATTTCTGTTTGTAGTCTGTAATTGAAGTGGAAAGGTTTAAAAAAAAGAACATTTTGAGAAAAATCTGCGAAAATGTTGCAAAATATATTTTGAAAGATATTAGCATTTCCACACATTTTATATCGAACCTTTATGATTTCATGTCTTCGTAGTTTGTTTTGGACATATTTTGGGTGACATTTGGCAGCGTATAATATCTTTATGTTATTGTCATTTATGGAAAATTCTCAAAATATGTTAATTTTCTACAATCAATTGGATTGTTATTGCCTTGAAAAAAACTATCTACATATGTATATGTACATACATACATATAAAAATGAATTGCTGTTCGTTAGTCTCGCTAGAACTCGAGAACGGCTGAACGGATTTTTCTTAAATAAGTCTTAAAATGTTCGTGGAGTCCCAGGGAAGGTTTAGAAAATCCGAAAAATTGCAACAAATATTATGCAGTATATTTGCATTTTATGCAGTATATTTGCAATTTAGTATGGAGCTATTTTGATTGTACCATGTCGTTGTTGTTATTTTGAGATATTTTGGGCGAAAATTGGTAGCGTATCATTCCTTTTGGCCTACATTTGTCAATTATCCATAAAATTTCAAAATATTTTTTTTTCAGTTGGATTGACATTTATATGTATACTAGCGGGACCCGTGGCGCTGCCCCTGCTGAAATTATCAAATTAAAATTTAGATATGATCAATTGATACATTTAATATTAAAATTAGGTAAACCCTGGTATTTGTATACGCTCGCATTAACTCTACAAAAAAGTGTGAAATGTCCATGTTGTAGTAGTTGTATAGTTGTTATTTGATAATTCACTGTTTTCTGTAATGGTTGAATTTTTTGTTTTCTTGAAACACATTTTTTCGCAAAGTAACAACAATTCAAAAATTATAATGTCAATACTTTTTATCAATTTTCCACGATCGATCACCGCCATCTTTTACCTCCTCCACAAAATGACATTAAAAAAATAGTGTTGTATCTGAATTTATCCTATCCCAGTTTCTGGCTGTATCTGAATTTATCCTATCCCAGTCTCTGACTTTTTCCAGATGATAAAACGATTTATAATAAAAAATGCATACTACTCACTTCAAATCATTTCAGAATTTTTAGAGTCTATAAACATAATATTTTCAAATTTCGATATGCTGATTTTTAAAATGCAGTAAAAAGTGTATTCCCGTTGATCGTACTATGCTCATTTTTGTATGGATAGTAGATATGTATTCACACCTTCGTTATTCAGGCAAATTTAAAAAAAAACGGTATCTTAAGATAAACGCATATTACATGTTCAGAAATTTTGAGGTATGTTTACTATTTATGCTATAACTCCGCATCCACGCGGAATTTTTAAAGTTTATAGAGCCTATTTTACTTTCAGGACATGTCTCGATATACAGTGTAAATCTCATTAAGATCTGTTCAACGGTTTTGGCGTCTATTGGCCCTTCGCTGCCCCTGAAAAAGTTATCAAGCATATACCAATGATTAATTAATAAACAACCTACATGCAGCTGCAATATATACTAATTTTAATTTTAAAATTAGGAAAACTCTGGACTTTTATATGCTCGCATTAACACTACATATTAGCAATTTTTGTTTTTTTGAAACACACCGTTAATAATTTTTTATCAATTTTACACAATTGTTATGCCCATGAAAACAGATAATGACACGTAAAAACCAAAATTACTATTTTGCACATTTTATTATTTTATTATTATTGGCCGATATCTTCCAGGCCAATAGGCCTTTCGCAGTGATTCTTGGAGAAATAAGATCTAAATATGTCCACAAACATATTCTATCATACATAATTCATTTTACATCTTTGGTACGCTGGCTTTAGGCGTATATATCAGAAATTTTTCAAATTTGTATCGAGGCAAAATACTTATTACACTCACTGTACATACATATGTATGTATGTACATATGAATACTTTTGATGTTGTAACTCCGCATCCAGGCGGATTTTAAAAATTTAACTAACCTATGTTACTTCCATGGGATCGCTTGATGCCCTGTGAACATTTTAGTAAAATCTGTTCAATGGTTCTTGATTCCACAAACAATATGTTTTCTATTTTCTACGTATAGATTTAAATGCAATGAGGTGGGCATTTTCCCTTGATCGCGCCACCCTTAGGTGGTGTCGATGATGTTTATTTACTCCTACATTACACAGACATATTTCGAAGTCGGTATCTGTAACCGTTCTTAAGATATACAGAAATTACATGTTCTTAATCTTTGAGGAATGATTACATTTGATGTTATAACTCCGGATCCACGCGGAATCTTAGAAGTTTATATAACCTATGTTTTCCCAGGGCTTGCCATGACGTTCTGTGAAAGTCTCTGTAAAATTTGTTCAGCTACTTTTAAGTCCACAACCAAAATGTGTTCTATTTTTAATATTCAGATATTTAAAATGCAATGGAAAGTGCATTTTCCGTTGATCGTACCACGCTCATTTTTAAATGGATGATGTGTATTTACACCTACGTTATTCAGACAAATTTTGAAGACGGTATCTCTAGCCGTTCTTAAGATATACGCATATTACATGTTCCGAAATTTTGAGGTATGTTTACTATTGATGCTATAACTCTGTATTCACGCGGAATTTTTGAAGTTTATCTAGCCTATGTTACTTTCAGGGCATGACATGACATACTGTGTAAATCTCATTAACATCTGTTCAGCGGTTTTTACGTCTATCGGTAACATACAAACAAACAAACAAATTTTTTTCTATTTTATATATATAGATGTGAATACAAAAAAATAAATAAAAAGTATCATTGAATTTACACGCGATCATTGCACGCACACGTTTTCCATAGAATGCGCATATAATTTTGGGGCAAATACAAGGATGGAAAATCAGAAGACATTCAGTGAGTTCTGATTCTAAGATTCTTACCCTAGACTATTATGTTAGGAACATGTTGTTCCTTAAAGTACCAAATCAGGTGGTACTATTATATGATGGATATGCCTAATAGTTTCTCAATATATTTGAACTTATAATCGGATATATGCGATGTGTTCTGCGTATTGCCGATACCAAAATGTGTATCATAGAAAAAACAAATATGTCTCAATTTAGATTAGGCGAGTTTACTTGCGGCAAGTCTTTGTTTGTAGGAGAGAGGGGCAAGGGGTATAGAAATGAAAAAAAAATTGCTCGTACCGACAATTTTCTGGCAATTCGTTTTGTGTATTTCGTATTTGTTGACATTTTATATAAATTTAAATGTGAAAAAATAACAAATAAAAAAATATTTTGGAAACCGAACGGGTACCTACCCGTTATATGGGAGCTACCCCACAAAGGTTAACTATTATTGATAATTTTTAGTAGGATTAATGTTACCAAATAAAACAACCAAATACAGCGGATTAGATCCCAATTACAGTCAAATACCGAATATTAAGGCATGCCGATATTAGGGGTTTACCCTGATACTTGGGTCAATATTAATAATTTTAATTACAGATATTTTCTGCTCAATAAGCATCCCTTATGTTAATTAAATTAGAAGCAATTCTGCTGAAGGCCGTGCGCTCCAAATTCCGAATATTGAGGGATACCATTATATGTGTGGTATCCCGAAACATGGGTCAATATTAATAATTATTTCTATGGATACTTTCTGCTCAATGAGAATCCAAAATATAAAATTACAATCAATGCTGTTGAAAAAATCGTCAAAATTCCTCACATTACGAGGTACCGTTATATGGGGGCTACCGCTAGTATATATAAATGGAAGAAGAAAAATGTATACTAACCAGGGATGGTCCGTGTGACGAATTTTTAGGTTTCTGACTGCCAAAAAGTTGTAAAAGTCGAAAACGTCATGTACCTGTACAAAATGTAATAAACGTCATTTATTTCAATATTATTACCATATAAAAAAATTTTGGCATTTTATATGGATTTGAGTAAAGCATGCGTAATTTTCAAATTGATTAATGGGAATAGCAATCTTGTTAAAAACCTAATGGTTTTGGGTGGGTTTCGGATGTTTCTGACGTATGTATTGTACGTCGGAAATGTATGTCATTTACGTCACTGTTTCTGACGGACCATCTCTGATACTAGCACATCAATTGTGAACGGCTGGACCGATTTGACTCAAAACTTCTTTCAGTTGTCGGTAATTACAGTGGGAAGGTTTTTATGAAAGAAAATTCGCAAAAATCTTACAAAAATTATTTTACAGAAACGGCAGGGCCGATTTGACTTAAATTTTTTGTTAGTAGTCTGTATTTGAAGTGGAAATAATTTAATGAAAGAACATTTGAGAAAAATCCGCGAAAATGTTGCAAAATATATTTTGAAGCATATTAGCATTTCTACACATTTTATATCGAACCTTTATGGTTTCTTTTTGGCCATATTTTAGGCGAAAATGGGCAGCGTATATCTTTAAATAATTGTCAATTATGAACAATTCTCAAAATATTTTAAATTTCTACAATTAATTGGATTTTCATTGCCTTGAAAAAACTATTGTATATGAAAATAAATTTATATTTTCACTAGCGGGCCCGGCAAACGTTGTCTTGCATAGCATAAATGTTGATGTAAAATTCACAAATATAATTCAAGATAGCCCAATATTAAGCTACACTCCACGATTTAAGATAGTGCTCTGAAATTTGCACATACATTGCTACTACTCTTACGATATTTGGTATTGAAAATGTTCAATATTAGTTCACTATTCAGGGTCTCCCCATATAACGGTACTTCGCAATATAAGAAATTGTAAAGATTTTTTCAACAGAATTGGTTGTAATTGAGCACATATTTCGGGGTACCGCCTATATAATGGTAGCCCTAAACATTCGGTATTTTGAAGATCTTGGGCACGGTTTCAACAGCATTGCTTTTAATTAATGTAAAGGGCCCCATACACTATACATCATGCCGTCATGCCGATTAACCCCTTTTTGTATATGTGAGATTGACTAGTGTATGGCAAACTATTCAATCACTATTCCAAAAAATCGATTTTTGTCCCAAACATTGTATTTTGAGTCGTAAATTAAGTTGTTTTTTATTCCGTCACAATTTTATTATTGTTGTACACAAAATTATTTACTGACAACTTTCAAAATGAATATTATTCACCAGATTGATAGGGTTTCATTTTCAAAATCAAAACTATTTTGATTTTCTTCAAAAAGTAACACATACTATGATAAATGCTGTACGGCATGATGTATAGTGTATGGGGCCCTTAAGGCAGGGTTAGCCAACAATACATATGCAAAGTGCTATGATTGTGTTGGACACATAGATCCGTTGGGAGAGTAATTTTCGCTCTCTCGGTACAGATCGTCTATGTTAAAGCATTGCAAAGCATTCGACATGTTCGATGTCGAGAATAATGTTGAGTTCGAACACAGAACTGTGATTGTATTGGTACTCACCCAAAGCGCCCACGGGCGCCTGTTTGGTGAACAGTGCCTTAAGGGATAGTTCTTGAGCAGAAAATATCTCTACTTAAAATCAATATTGGCCCAAGTATATTTGTTATTTGGCTGTAATTTTATTTTTTGGATGATCATCGAGTAGAAAATTTTCCTAACAAAATTTGGTCAAGCTTCCGAAAAGCCTCCATATAATGGCACTCCACAAATTTTGTATTATATAGTCTGTAAGGAAAATATCCATAGACTAATAAATAATAATAATAATACGATCCTTTGGGGATTTGGACACTTTTTTCAACCTAATCAGCTGTAATTGGTTGATTTATTTGGTAGCATGAATCCTACTAAAATTGTCAATATAAATTCACTCTTCTGTATTTTGAGGGGTTTGTAACGTGTTAGAACAAATTATATTTTAGATTTACTTACAAAAAATTGTCAATATTGATCCAAGTTTACGGGTAGCACCCATATAATGGTATCCCCCATATTTTCTCGTGTGGTGTCAAATCTTCATACCAAAAATTATACAATATATAACATATAATAAAATATGTCATTTCTGGATATTGGGGGTGAAAAATTATATATTTACGACCAAGTTTTTATATAGCATATAAATACAGGTCCCGCCCCATTTTCGCTTCTATAAAGACATTGACCGAATTTTCTCACAGAGTTGGCTATAATTAGGGATAACTGATTCCTGTGAATAAAAAACCAGAAATACTCCATAATTATTGCTCGTTCAACTTTCGGTATGTTGAAGTTCATACTCCCGTTTTCCAACCTGGGTGTTATCGGTAAATGGCATGTTCAATACGAATAGGTAACATCGGACGGAGGTTTTGGTAAAACCTTCAAATTAGATAATATGTTTTGTACATTTTTGGTATCGGATATATGCGAGGGGTTTTGTTTATAAGTTCAAAGCTATTGAAAAACGATTAGGCTTATAACCACATGATTTGATATTTCACGGGGCATATCAACATTTCAGGTACTTTAAGGAACAACATGTTCCTATTATTATTACTTTCAAACAAATTAATCCAGGGCATGAATCTTAGAATCCTTCATATCCCGAATGTACACCAACGCGATCCAGCATGTCTTCTGATTTTCCATTCTTGCATTAGTCCTAACATGTACGTGCATTCTATGGAAAACATGTACATACAATGATCGCGTGTACTTCTCAATTATTTGTTGTATTCTGCCAAAAAATATTTCAACACAATGTCAATCCAATCAAAAATATTTGGAAAATTTTCAATAATTGACAAATGTAGGCTTAACGTAATGATACGCTACCGATTTTAGCTCAAAATATTTCAAAATAACAACTACGACCACGTCGCAATCCAAATAGCTCGATACTAAATTCGTGAAAATGCAAATATGTTGCAAAATACTTTTTGCACCTTTTACTTACTTTTTCGCACATTTTAAACCTTCCCTGGAGCTACACGAACATTTCAAGACTACGATAAGAAAAATCCGTTCAGCCGTTCTCGAGATATAGCGAGACTAACGAACAGCAATTCATTTTTATATATAGCATTTCCAGATTAAATGAAACCTTTTCCAAATTAAATGAAACCTTTTCCAAATTAAATGAAACCTTTTCCAATTGAAATGAAACTTTTTACAAATAGAATGAAGCCTTTTCCAATTGAAATGAAACCTTTTACAAATAGAATGAAACTTTTTCCAAATTAAATGAAACCTTTATTCTAAGGAAATATAATATTTCAGTAATTTTAAACCAAAGAAAATTAAATCAAAGAAATTAAAAATATATATTATGTAATTAACATAAATATTCTTTAATTCGGTGTGATTTCATTTAATATCTTTTACATAAAACTAAATAAATAGTAATACAAAATACATTTTAATAAATACATATTTGACTAAATGCGAAATACATATTTGACTTAATAAATTGTTGATGATAAGGTAACTGCTTATCTTAATGAAGGGGTTCCCGACTTGCAGCTTGTGGGATTTTCAAAACCATGTCCATAACGTAGTTAGAACAATCTTGCCGAGTAAGCTTTTGAATACTTCGCTCGATTACATCAACAATGTTATGTTCCATTGAAACGTCACACAGCTCAGCTCTTGCACATAATTTTATTTTTCAAAATGCATTTTCAATTGGATTTAGCATTGGAGAATAAAGCGGTAAGAATTTAAGGTTGCATCTTTTGGATTCGATCACATTTTTTATGTCATGTCGCTTGTGTATTTGAGAGTTATTTTCCAACTCTGAATTGATTTTCTCAAAAAAAAAAAATCTATAAATAATTTAAATCTGTCTGCATCGACACTGGAATTAAAAATGATTGTGTGATGTATAACTCCCGCGTTGTTTATTGCTGCAATTATAGTGACATTACCACCTCTGACCATAGGCAACACAATTTGTGCTCTTGTTCCTTGTCTTGAACGGGCTTGGGTTCTTCGTATGTGAAGATTAAATCCACACTCATCAATGAATATTAATTTTTCTCCTTGTTGGGGTATCCATTTTGTAAAGTCTTGAGCATATTTTATATCATTTTATCTCAACAGTTTAGCTTTTTTGGCTTTGAGGGTAATTCCAGATTTAAATTACAGACGGATTTAAATTATTTATAGAATTTTTTTTTTGAGAAAATCAATCCAGAGTTGGAAAATAACGCTCAAATACACAAGCAACATGACATAAACAATTTGATCGAATCCAAAAGATGCAACCTTAAATTCTTACCGCTTTATTCTCCAATGCTAAATCCAATCGAAAATGCATTTTCAAAAATAAAATTATGTGCAAGAGCTGAGCTGTGTGACGTTTCAATGGAACATAACATTGTTGATGTAATCGAGCGAAGTATTCAAAAGCTTACTCGGCAAGATTGTTCTAACTACGTTATGGACATGGTTTTGAAAATCCCACAAGCTGCAAGTCGGGAACCCCTTCATTAAGATAAGCAGTTACCTTATCATCAACAATTTATTAAGTCAAATATGTATTTCGCATTTAGGACCGGGTATTCAATTCTTGTTCTTCAATATTTAATTATTAAAATGTCAAGAAATACCCCAGTTTGTATTACTATTTATTTAGTTTTATGTAGTAAAGATATTAAATGAAATCACACCGAATTAAAGAATATTTATGTTAATTACATAGCCATACAACTATATTGTTAATATTCTTTGATTTAATTTTCAAATATTGGTTTAAAATTACTGCAAATATTATATTTCCTTAGATAAGAATAAAGGTTTCATTCTATTTGTAAAAGGTTTCATTTCAATTGGAAAAGGTTTCATTTAATTTGGAAAAGGGTTCATTTAATTTGGAAAACGTTTCATTGAATTTGGCAAAGGTTTCATTTAATTTGGAAAAGGGTTCATTTAATTTGTAAAAGGTTTCATTTAATGTGGAAATGCTATATATAGATAGATTAGAGTTAAATTTAATAATAAGAAATCGAAAAGAGAAAGAGAGTAAGATTAATCGCTATCATTATTTGCTCACGTTTTCCATAAAATCAAGATTAATTTAGTTTGAAAATATAAGTTATGTTATGTGAAGTATTTTTTCTCATATAAAACACAGTAAGACATGGTAAAGTAAAGATTACGCGTTTCCATTATGTGGAGCCTATACCGGCAAGTTACAGGGAAGTTAAATGGATATTTTGTTACTACTTTCCAAGTACTTAAAATCGGATAAGCATGCTTAAAACCGCACAATAATGGAACAAATTGTTTTGAACTTATAACAACACATATTGCATGTGATATCTGGGCCACTGACCAAAACTTGGTCGTGTCCTTAATAGGAAACAACACCAGAAATATTTTTGAGAAAATTGCCAATATATAGACATATGTTTTTATGTTTTAGTAAAAACGAAAACGTCTATCACAGTATTCAATACAGTGCAATGGTTTTTTTTGCGTTTTATTTCTCAGTTACGAAGAGAATCTATATGGTAAGGAACTAGATTCGATACAATACACTTTTTTCAGTATTTTTTTAAGACATTCTTACCTTATAGACGTTACTTACTATTTTAGCTTGTTGTGGGTTTCTTAATTTTTGTTTTGTTTTTTTTTTAAATAATTTTATTAAAATTTTTGACAACCAAAGGAAATGGTTTATTTATTCTTGTTGTTTGTTCACTTATTAAAGGCACTTTTGATTGTTTTGCGTGTGTTCTGTTGTAGGTCAAACAAGAAAAAGAATTATGATTTAAAACTCTGATTCTATGGAACCTGAGTTGAAGAGAGGTTGACGAATGTCTGTCTTAAATAAATAACTGTAGTGTATGTTTCATATCAATATTATTGCAATACATCCTTGTATTTATTGCATTAGATTTATCTTTTCTTTCCAGCAAAATTATGCAATGGTATATTACAAAATATCTTCAATTTTGAGGTTAATGTTAAAAAGGAACCAAAATTTATTTCGCAAAAAAATTGTAAGAGAAAAAAACAAGTGGATTTTGTAAACTTAAATAACAAATAATGTAAAAACAACAAATAAATAAAAAACTGTATCTGAGTGGGATTTGAACTTCGGACCTCGGTCCTGAGAAGCAAACATCCTACTTCTGTGCCGACTCAATGTTACACGTTAACACTGGTTGCTCTGCGTGGGGTTTGAACTTCGGCTCTCAATCATGCGAACCAAATGTTCTAAGTCTGTGACGCCACAATGCTACTAGTTAACATTTTTGCATAATGTTCTTAACATAATGTAATAACATTACAGAATCAAAAATCCTAAGAATAACAGAAGTAGACAGCATTTGTAAACTTTTAAAAATAGAAAAGTTTGGTTTATTAACCTGTATGAAGCCATAATACCAAATTAATGCTGATTATGTAGAAAATGTGCTCAAAACCACAAAATACCTATATGTATTTGCGGATGGTATTATATGGGGCTGCTCCGAAGCATTGGCGAATATTGACCATTTTTGGTAGGCAGATATAAAGCTCAATCCCTTACATCAAATAATAAAGTCGGGTAGGCTTATAACGAAGTTTTGATCATAGCAAACATATTTTCTGGTCCGAAATTTTAAGACATATTTGTCATACACATTTTCTTATTTTTAGCGAATATTATTTCTTATAACGAACTATTTATTTGGTCCCAATATTTGGTAGTGAACCTTGACAATCTTCACAAAATTTAATTTTTGACGCAAATGCTGGCAAACTTTATAAAAAATGTTTGTTTTAATGAAATACAAGCGCACAAAACTAATGCACTCCGTAATTTTAAGTACAGAAAAAACAATTAAACTCAATATTTGGTTGCGTATTTATACCCTTCAACACACTGTGGTACAGGGTATTATGTCTTTGTGCATATGTTTGTAACAGCAAAAGGAAACGAGACTGAGAATATGCATAGAATCACTTTTTAAGTTGATTTATGCATGTCTGTCCTTGCTAAATTGCAAACAAAGTTCAGGTCGCATTTTTTATTCGAATTGGATAAAATTTGGCCCAGCTCATTTATTTGTCCCAAGGACGAACCCTATTGAAATCGGTTCAGATTTAGATATAGACCCCATATATATTTTCGTCCGATTTTATGTAAACGGTGCACCAAAGTCCCTATATATCCTTGGATTTGCACGAATTTTAGCATAGCGTACCGAACTGAGTCTATAATGATGTGTCCTAAGTTTCGGAAAAAATGGTTCAGATTTCCATATCGCTCCTATACATATATATTCGTCTGATTTTACCTAAATGGTGCATCAAACTCCCAATGTTAGTCCGAAAAAAACGAAATTTAAGATTTGAATGACGTTATTGCGTTTTGTTGAAATTGGTACAGATGTAGCCATATCTTCGATATGTATTTTCAACAATGCGGCATACCGAATAGCGTGTATCAATTTTGTTATAAATCCTTCAGCCTGACTATTTTGCAAAAACAAAATACAAATGGTATCCCAAATAAACCGCCAACACTACTAAATCGTATTCCATAAATTTGTGCCATGGTACGGAGCCGACTCAAAATCTTCCCGAATGAAATTAAATTTATCATAGGTCGTAGGAAGACAAGAGTATGTTCCTTCGAGGGAACATTGACTGCAATTGCAAGAATACATATGTACAATATATCCAAAGTCCGACTTTACTACTTTCCTTACTAGTATTTTAATTGAATCTACACGTTCACCATAAATTTAAGTGGTTTACTAACTTCTTTTAGTTTATATTAAAATAGTTATCAAATTTGTTCCTCGTTTTGGGTTTGGTTCTAAGACTCTGTTGTAATCATTTCACCTGCGGAGGATATCGAGATAAAAAACTTGAAGGGTTCGATAATGACCTATATGTGAAGTATAACCTATAATCCCTGTGTGGGAGGTACCAGAAGGAATATACCGATATTCCTCATCTTCGAACTTGAACTAAGTATGGAAGAAATAATAAAATGGGAAAAGTTTGGATGAAATCAAAATTTTCTGAAACAAATTTGGTCCAAAGTAACATGGGGTCTAGAACCAATAATTCGACGAGGCACATATTCACCGTGTCAATGTGTATACATCCTCATTAGACAATAGGCTGAGGGTATAATTATCCATTAAAAATTTCTGTAATTTGTATTTGATGTACATTATGCAATATAGACGATCAAATTAAACTCAGCCTCAGTAGTGAAAATATAAAAGAAATAACCGACAATTTTGCTGTAAACTTCCAAGAAAATGTGAATAATATAGTGCACCAGTGTGAACTAGTCACAATGGATACTAACATTGGAAGGATTATACCAAACTCAATATTCCTTGAATTAGCTTCACCTTCCGAGATCAATATGATTCTAAAGTCATTAAACTCAAGAAAAAGTTCAGTAATAGACAACATAAGATCAGTTGACTTAAAAACAATGCTAACATTCTCGCGCCAGTTATCACACAACTAATAAATACAAGCTTATGTGAATCAAAAATACCTCAGATATTTAAAGAATCTATAATTAGACCAATACATAAAGGCGGTACAAAATCTGATTATAAAAATTACATACCAATCTCGATTCTACCTGTATTAGAAAAGGTTCTGGAAAAGATTTTAGTAAGATGATTGAACAGTTTCTTAATTAAATACAAAATAATAAATAAAAACCAATATGGTTTTCAAAAAAAATAAATATATTAACCAACTGCTTGGGAAATTCGCAAATCACATAAATCAGGAATTAAACATGAAAAACAACTGTCTGGCACTGTTTATAAATTTTAGCAAAGCATTCGATACTTTAGCCCACTGCAAATTGATAAATATATTGGAAAAAAGTGCAATAAGAGGACACTGCTTAAATTGGTTTAAAAATAACTTAGCATGTCGTTCGTTTAGTGTACAAATTGATAAAACCAATAGCAAGGTTCTAAACTAGGTCCAATATTATACCTAATATACACAAATGAGATGACACAAATTCTCAAACATAGTACAACATTCACTTATGCAGATGATATAACTATTATAGTATCCCACAAACATATCAATAACGCAATCGAAACAATGCAGATTGAATTTAATTCAATTACACAATGGGTCACGATAACGGCCTCATAATAGATTCGAATAAGACAAAAATTATGCATATTAGATCAAGAAATGTATGAAAGTTGTATAGATATCATTTACCATAAAAATGACTGTCTTCATGTAAAAACAAATCAAGATAATATTGAAATGTGCACAACAAAACTAGAACTAGTTGAAAACTATAAATACTTAGGCACATATCTTGATCATAACTTTAAATGGAAATTACACACCTGCAAAAAAAGTTACGTAGCTCAGGGTTTGCGATATATCATCTTGGAAATTGTGCATCCTACAATGTTCAAAAACAATCATATTACTCCTTAGTCGAATCACAATTACGACATGGCATAACCGCTTGGGGAAACACACGTAGTTGCAGATTGCTCCAAAATACTCAAAATCGAATAGTGAAATCACTGTTCAGAAAGAGCAACTATACTCGTAACAGCACATATCAATACCCAAATGTACAAAAATCAACATATATTAAACATAAAACAAATATACTCAATAACAATAGCCTGTGAATTCTCGGACGATGTAATCATAGCCGAAAGAATTATTCATCCACAAAATACAAGAAGACGATCACAAGGACGTTTCAAAATACCCAAAGTCACCAATGAATATGGATAGTTATCACTAGCCGTCGCTCTTCCAACATTCCTCAACGAGATACCCACAGAAATATTAGAAAAAAAACGAAAAAATTTAAAGAAATATTTATTTCGATCATTAAAGCGAAATACTAAAAAATTACAATTTATTTATATATTAATTTGTAAGTCTACAGCTAAGATAGATTATTGGTATAAAATTCACATATATATATATATATGGGCAATATTGCCAATTTTTTAATATTCCATTTTCAAAAAATCAGCTTTTTTGTTTTTGTGGCACATCAATGATTTTTGGTACACATATAGAGAAAAATGTTCTGACTCCGAAACCGTTCGCGATCAAATTTTTGGTTGATGCGCGCAAAAGTTATCGAGGTTTTAATTTTGGGCATAAGAAAAAAATCTTAAAATTACGCCGTTTATTATATTGACCAAAAACGTTGATATATATCTTCCTCCGTAAAATAAGAATATGAATATATTATAATAATCACGATAAAGTTGCACATATTCGCGAAATATGAGAAAAATAAAAAATATATAGCAGATTACATCAATATTTTCATTATATTAATGACATACACACACCTAAAAATTAATTTAAAAATATCTACATAATCTAAACACCATGGTGAATCAAATGATATCAAAATCACACAAGTCCGTGTAGCGGTTTCTAAATCAAAGCGACAATAAAACAAGATATTGAGGAAAAATATTTGTTTTTGGTTCGAAAAAATAATGTCATAATATTTATTCTTTTAATTGTATACAAGAAATTTCAGAAAAAAATGTTGGGGTCATTCTGCTATTTTACCCGAATTTCGCCGAAAAATTGACATATATATTAATAATCAGTTTTTGTGAATAAGTATACACCTTGCGGATTATATCAAGACCCTTCCTATAAATCTTAGAATTCTATAAATAGGAATAAATCCTAAAATAATATAATATTTTGAAATATACATTTTAAATTGCGTGTAAATCGCGTAATTCTCAAAATCATTTGATGCGCATGCGGTTTCCAGGAAGTACTGAAGTTTATCTTCCAATCCATATATATTTTGCGAAATTTCATTTGACGGCTAAGATGTGCCGCACGTTACATTGAAGTACCCAAAAAATTGTAAAACGCGAATAATTTCCGAAAACTCCAGATGCCATTAACGCGCATCCGATTTCGGTGTGCACCCTAAAAAAATACATCGATCTATACCGATTTCAATGTGGTCCATTAAGAACCATGGATGTGCCAGCTCACACTATTTTTGAGATAAATTGCGTCTAAATCGCGTAATTCTCAAAATCATTTGATGCGCATGCGGTTTCCAGGAAGTACTGAAGTTTATCTTCCAATCCATATATATTTTGCGAAATTTCATTTGACGGCTAAGATGTGCCGCACGTTACATTGAAGTACCCAAAAAACCGTAAAACGCGAATAATTTCCGAAAACTCCATATGCCATTAACGCGCATCCGATTTCGGTGTGCACCCTAAAAAAATACATCGATCTATACCGATTTCAATGTGGTCCATTAAGAACCATGGATGTGCCAGCACAATCTATTTTTGAGATAAATTGCGTACATCTCTCTTTCGGCTGAAGTTTTTAAAGTTCTCTTTTCGAAAAAGATCAAAATCCGTATGAGGTCATTTATTGAAGCGGAAATGATACACAGAAAACGCAAATAAATCCGCGATATTTTCAAAAACATTTTTTGCCAAATTTCGTGTTTTTGGAAGGCCAGTTCCCGCCGTTCTAGTAGATGGATTTTCACGAACAAGATTTTATATCATTCGAAACGTAAAATACCTTATTGATCGCGGGTACCCATATCATTCAGTTGACAGATCTAAAAATTTGGCCCGAAAAATAGGTTTTTTAGAAATTTGATCGCACAAAATTCGCACCTTCGGATGAGTATTACTCTGAAGCTGTGCATACTACATACACAAAATACATATCAAATTACGCAGATTCGCGACTACAATAATCTTATAATCGATTTTTATAAATTCCTGTTTGCGTATTAAAGCTAGAAGCAAAATTAAAAAAACACTCAAAATCGAGCTTCAAAATGTCAGCATCATTTAAAGGTAGATGCAGTTAAAATTTTTAAAAATGATACATAAGGGCCGTAGTCCCCATTTTGTTGGCTTCTAGTTTTATTTTGACACGAAGACCATGCAATGAGTGGCTTAGTCACAAATCGATAGAGAACATAAAAAAACTGGTTCGCCTCAACCTGTTTTTACACATTTTTTTACATTAAAGTAGACACAGTTTCCACCAACATAAAGATTGGAGGTCAATATCATGAACAGTTTGCAACGACAGATCAATTAACCCAAAACTATTCTCTTTTTTTCATATACATAATTAGTTCCCGAGTTATAAAGGGATGATCCTCCGCTTCAGCTATGTTAAAAAATTGGCAATATTGCCCATATATATATAGAAATAAATATTCTCATATGAAATGTAAAAATTTGTATCAATAAATAAATTAAAAAAAGTTCACATAATCGGTTTGTAGAAATGTGGTTATACTTTTTGGTATTTTCTTTCACTTTTTGGTATTTTCTCTATACCTGTCAGTATATCTATGGTGGAGGGTATTCAAAGTTCGGCCGAACTGAACGCCTTTTCCCTTATTCCGGAGGACACTCGCAAAGCATATAGGCAAAGTAAAAAATATAACTATGTTTTCATAAAAAAATATATTATTTAAAAAACGTTTAATAAGGGGTGCGTAGGTTTAGGCCGACACTGTGCTAAGCTTATGTTTTGCCTTACCATGGATATTACGCCCCAACCCCAACTAGTTCACTATAACCGCACTTCACAGTGTTAAAATTTATCTTTTTTGTTACATGTGTGCAACAAGTTGGGCAAGTTAATTTTCTTGCCTTGAATATTACATTATTAAACTCCTGTTACCAACGAATATCCCTGTTGTAATTACATAAACTAATTGGGAAAGGTGTGGTATTGTTTGTAAATGCCTTGTTAACCTCGAAGTGAGGCACCAGCGAAATTCTCATGCAGTTTATGTCGTTGGTCAGCTAAGTACTTCGCTTTGTTACAAGAGACATTTGGGTATGAAATATAGAAGCAATAGCTTCTGGGGAGAATATCCCAACAAAAAACTAAGGGAACCGATGAGGATCAGTGGCGTGATACGAAACTATAGTCTTCCCTGCCTTACCCCTCGGCAAACAATGCCATACATTCCCTACTAATAAATAGTTGTTTTTTTTTTATAAAACAACAAACTGGGATTCAGCCTGACTATTTTGCAAAAACAAAATACAAATGGTATCTCAAATAAACCGCCAACACTACTGATAAACTAATTTTATATTTTATGCAATTTGCATAGTACAACAATAATAAATAATGGTTAATAAATATTAACAGATTTTTAAGATACCATCATGAGCAACATTATTAAACAAAATCCTAATAAAGTTCCAGGATATAATGATTATTTAAAACTTTCATTAGCCGATATAAGGCTAAACACCTACAGTACGTGTTTCATTTTAAACTTAAGGAAATTTTATCAATTATTTTTAATAAATAAACATCAACTCGAATATACAGTAATACGACATGACCATTTCATGAATATCCAACCACCAACATTCCTTCCATTCTAAAGAATGCTGATGCCATCAACACAACTGGTAAGCTTCAACAAAACATTCCACATTTCATAATTATTTTGCTGTCCGCAGTGGTGTAGAATAAAACAGAGTCCATACCACCTGGCTCAACGATAAAACCGAAACGTACGTAGTCCTGGAATGTAAGCCACTGAACTTTACAGTTCATTATTCGCAACAAACAAAAAACTCATTTCGACAGTTCACTAAACTAATGTGGATTCGGTCAACCGCACAACAATGTACTCTGTTAGTGTGTATGTTTGATCAAACATCCCCAGTCAGTACTCGGGCCAAATAGTTAGCCTCATTTCACAGAACAAATGCAATGCACCTAACGGCTCAGTGATTCTGTCATTGAATGGACTGTCTTTAAATTAGAATTTGGCTAAATTATAATTAATGCGCGTTCTGTTTACATTGTGAATGTCAAGATTTTATAATGGAATATTTAAATAATAAACAAGTGAAATCGGCGTTGCGTTAGGGTAGTATGGAACGATATAAATAGTTCCCTCGAAAAAAAAAAACAGAAAAGAAAAGAAAGTAGTAAAGTCGCATTTTTCCTCGAATTGTTTTTACATACAGTCATGTTTGTATTATCATATACGCGAATCTGTGTGAAAATACGTCAAAAATACATAGCAAAAAAAATCAAAAACATTTTTTATGGAATTTTAAAAGAATTTTGTAATTTCCCACATTGACATGAAATTGAACGAATTCAAATACATATGTGATATTTATCTATAAGTGAACCAACTAACATCAATCCGTACACATGCCTTTCTGCAACCTATTCTAAATTTCATTTCATTCGGTCAGATTTATAGTCAAATTTATGTAAATCGATTTATAGCACATTTGACACACGCTATTCGGTATGACGCATTGTTCGAAATTTAATCTCAATCAAGCACCCGTTCGAAATATATATGGAAGCTATGTCTGCATCTGCACCAATTAAAATTTTGTAAGAAAAGATTAAAAGTCGAACGGGGCCGACTACGTGATACCCTTCGCCACTTTGGATACATACAAGAGATGCTAATATATACAATATCCTGTAGATAGAACAGACATCTAATCTTTAGAGGACCATTGAAATGGAATGGGGCGAAACTAAATGTGTGATCTACATAGATATGTGAACCAAGTAAAATACTCAATGAACATACCATTCTGCAATCTATGAAAAATTGTATGTTAATCGGATTCTTTTGTGTACCATTTGTATGAAATCTAGGAAAATAATGCAAGTGGAGCTATATGTAAATCTGGACCTAATTGAGCAACCGTTGCACCTTTGGTGTGCTGCAGCACAAAGCGCTGTTCAGAATTTTATCTCGTGTATATTGAACAGACGTAGGCTCTTCGGTGCACCATTTACCAAAAATCGGAAGAAACTAAATCTGAACCGATTTTCACAAAACGTCGTATACATTAATAACAACCTATCTCAATACATCAAAATCAGACAAAGATTACGAGTTTGGTGCACAATTTACCTAAGGTCGGACAAAACTATATATGGGATCTATATCTAAATCTGAAACGTTTTCCACAAAACTTCGCACACATCAATCTAGACCTAATCTAGTGCGCTGTGCAAGATATTGTCTCAAACGTACACATTTTGCGAGTTTGTTGTACATTTTACCTAAATTCGGACGAAACTCTATATGGGAGCTATATCTAAATCTAAACCGATTTTCTTAAATTTTTGGCTGTGCCAAATTTCATCCAAATCGGGTCATAAATGCGACCTGTACTTTGCTCACAAAAATACAGGGATGGACATGCATAAATCGACTCAGAAAGTGTATATATGCATATTTTCAAATGGAACCGTGGGTCTATCTCGATTCCTTCTGCCTGTTACAAACATATGCACAAAGACATAATACCCTGTACCACAGAGTGGTAATGGGTATAAAAACGCAATAACGTCATACTAGTCTCAATTTCGTGTCTGGGCAAATGTTATAAGTTTGGTGCATTATTTACTTAAAATCGGACGAAAATATATATGTGGAAGCTATATCTAACCGATTTTAGCGAAACTTGCCAGAGATTAATTTAATAATTTCAGTAAATTGTAAAAAAAATTGTGCCAATAGGAAAAACTTTGGGTCTTAAGTGCACAATTTACATAAAATCGGAAGAAAATATATATGGGAGCTAAATCTGATCCGATATTCACAAAAATTAGCGCACATCATTCTATACTCAATTTAGTACGCTATGCCACATTTTATGCAAATCGAAAGATATATGGGGTCTTTTTGCACCATTTACATTAAATAGGACGAAAATATATATGGGAAACTCACCACTCATCATTCTAGATTCATTTCAGTACACTATGCCAAATTTTCTGTAAATCGAAAGATATATAGGAACTTTGGTGCACCATTTTCATTAAATTGGTTGAAAATATATATGGGAGCTTTATGTAAATCTGAACTGATTTTCACAAAGCTTAGCACACATCACTCCACACTCAATTCAGTACGCTATGCCAAATTTCGTGCAAATCGAAGGCTATATAGGGACATTGGTGCACCATTTACATTAAATCGGACGAATATACATTAAATCGGACGAATAAATATAAACTGACCATTACGAAATTGAACACATATCATTCTAGACTCAATTCAGTGCGCTACGTGAAATTTCGTGCAAATCGAAACATATATAGGGACTTTAGTGCACCATTTACATTGAATCGGACGAAAATATATATGATGCCTATATCTACATCTGAATCGATTTGTCTCAATTTCAATAGGATTTGTCCTTGGGCCAAATAAATGAGCTGTGCTAAATTTCATCCAATTCGGATCATTAATGCAACTCGTACTTGTACTGTTTACAATTTAACGGATACACATGTCTAGATCGACACAGCAAGTCGAGATATGACTACTAAAGGTGGGACTAGGATCAATATTTCGCGACGTTACAAACTCTTGGGACCACTCAATGCTATAATACGTTTGCAACATAGTTGTGAATGGTACAAATACCAAATTACAGCGAACTCGGTTTTGAAACGTGCTCAAATCCCTCAATATTCCAAAAAAATAAGTATCGTTATAAAGGGGCTCCCCAAAAAATTTGACCAATATATAAAACTTTTGACAGGAAGATTTGATACATGGACCAAAATAACCCATCTTCGAGCTTGACCTGCCTGCAGACAAAAGACAACTGTTTGCACAATGTTAGTTATATATATCAATTCATTTTGAGGCTAGAGAAATTTCACAAACAAATATTATAATATTTCACTGCAGGGAAAACCTGCATGTTCTGTGAAAATTTCAGCGAAATTAATTCAGCCATCTTGAGTATAAAGCGTTTATAAAAAAGGAAGGTATAACACACCTTCCAATTTTCCAAAAAATTAATAGCATATTTTCACCACAGTGAAATCCTGTTCTGTGAAAATTCACCAAAATCAATTCAGCCATCTTGAGGATAAAGCGTTTTTAAGAAAAAGGCCGTATGGGAGGTACAACGCCCCTTCCGAAATTCCACAGTAAAAATTTCAGTTCCGTTAAAATTTCATTGAAATCGGTTTAGCCTTTTTCGAGTCTATAATGAACATACAACAAACACACACTGAGAGAAATTTCTGCATCAATATAATGAATTTCTGCATTGGCCCAATGAAATGTTTCATTAAAAAAAGACCAAAGAAACATTTCATTGGATGAATGATTCGAAAACATTTATTTAATGAAACGTTTCCATCATTGGATGGATGAAATATTGCATTAGATTAATGACAACCATTCATAGATGTATTGAAACAAGTTCATAGAATATATGAAATATCTTCACATATTTAATGTATAGTTGCATTCGTCGAATGAATCATATTCACACATATATTGAAAAAGTTTCATTGGACTAACGACAAAGTCATTAACCCAATGAAACATGTTCATTGATGTAATGAAATAAATTCATTGATTTAATGAAGCTTTCATTTATTCTATGAAACATAATCGTTAATTCAATGCAACATCTTCATAGATATAATGAAATTTATTCATGAATAGAATAAAATGTCTTCATAAATCCAATGAAATGTGTTCATAGATTGAATGAAACATATTCATACAGCAAATGAAACATTAATACAACAAATGAAACCCCTTCATATGCTAAATGAATGATGTACATTTAAATAATGAAAGGGTTTCTTTGATTTTATGAAATTGTTAATTTTTTATGAACGGGTTTCATTTGTTGTGTGAATATGTTCAGGCATTATTTACCATTTAGACAAGAATATGTTCACATACTTATTTTTTTATTTTTCTTTATTTTGTAAAAACGTATCTTTGTTAATTCATTTACAAACAAAAGAGGTCTTAGATATCTATGTTAAACTCAAAAATAATAAATTCATATTGTGACTTGTTTTGCAAGCGGTTTTTAAAAATTAATTTTGTAAATATTATTTAATCAGTGTTACAAAAGTTCATGTTTCTTCTTACATATCATATTTTGTAAACAATTCTACTTAGTTATAATTCATTTTTCAGTCCATTTTGATTTGTTTTTAACAGTAATATATTTAATATATTTTTAGCATACAAGTTCTTATAAAATACTATAACTTTTTTTACTTATATAGTCTATAAGTCTTTATTTGTAATTACTTGAGGTAATTCAAATACACAGTCAGTTTTTAATCTGCGGAATTTAGGAACGTTTGTTATTTGCATAAATCTAATTTTCGAACTTATTTTTAATTGATATGAAGATATCAATATAAAAATAGCTTAATTATTATTTAATTTAGTGTTTTAAATATCTGAGAATTTATAACTTATTAAATTGAAACCAATTACTCAGATTGTTTCTCTAAATCATCCAAGAGGATGCTTACCTTTGACTTTTTCTTTGAGCATGAACTTATTTCAAAAAAGTAGTTTTCCAAAAAGATCCAAAATGTTTCAGATGCTGTGGGATATTGTAAATTAAATAAATGGAACATTTTAAAACAAATATCCAAAGAGCGAAGAAAATTAGGAAACCGTATGAGGTCACCATCAAAATAAACAAAAATTTCATGTATATCGTCCAGACTTCCGATTCCCAATATAAAAGGCTGAATATGTTCTTTCATCTTTAACAAAAAATCAATATGGTCGTGTAATTCTTGCAAAGTCTTTCCCAAAAACAAAAACGTCTTCTGGGAGTCCTTTATTGTATAGCGAGATATTTCTTTCTTTCCGAGAATTGTTTTTCGAACTTGCCGCCCAGTCGGGAAAAGAACATAATGTAAAATCCACAGGGTTTTCACTGCAAATGTGCCTCGATCTGCAAATAATAACGTTAAATTAGGTTTGATCGATTTGTTGAGCTTGACTTGAAGACTCTTACCCTTTTCCAAATCTTCGTCCTGGAGAGTTTCTAACATTTTTGACTCACCATGACATTTAAGTTGCTTAGATTTTTTCAAAAAGTTAAACAACTTTAGGATTTTTTGGTCCCAGTTGAGCATTTTGTTGTGCGATTTATGCATTATTGAGAAGTCAATATCAATCTGAATTTAAAACAGTTTTTGTAGAATTACGCTAAAATTATCAAATGTTTACAATTTGATATATATATACTCACCAACTTATAATGTGATTTATATTCAGGCCACTTTTTAAGAATCTCTCGTAGGCTACTGCATTCGTTAAGTACTTGATTAAGTCTATAGTTGGCACAAGAAATCCACTTTGTTTCAAACTCTTCAGCTGAAAGCTTGTCATATTTAAGAACTTGCACCAAATCCTCTCCATTCTCCTCAGGTACTGAAAATACAAATTAATTAAAAACCATTACTAAACCACAAATTCCACATTTCCTACCAAAAGTAATTTTAGCCTTTTTTGACGCCGTAGGTGATTCGTTTTCCAGCATAAAAATCTGCTTGCTTTGTTTTTTAAGATTTTGGGATTTTACATAAATTTTTCCTCTACGTTCTGTTCGATAGAATTCAAGTTTTTCAGTCGGAAATAGAGACAATATTTGCGTTTCGAGTTTGTAGCTTGCTTGAAGAGTCATTGGTGCGTCTTTTCTTGCAAAATGCTGGGCAGCAATGTTTATAATGAAAACTCTTAGTTCATCTGTGAGAAACTTGTTTTTTTCGTAAAACTGTAGCACACGTTCCCCATTTTTATTACTTTGCAATATCTCCAACATATTGACGTTATCGACTTCTTCCGTATCAGATGAGTTACACGAATCGGCTTTTTTGGGAAAAACTGGAGGACTTGAACATTCTGCCCAAAATGGATGGTTAATATCATGTCTCCACTTTGTGAAATGGTGAATGAACTGGGCCTTGTCTCCAATTCTCCAATTCTGTGTCAGCTCTTTAACATGTTCCTCAGTTAGTATTTTCAAAATATCAATAGAAATATGTTCACCTATAAGAAGTTAACGTTATTATAGCACAAAAAACTAATTATATAGGTTCAGCATATAAGTTAAATCTTACGTATGAGTATGTCCAATTTGTCTTCTATACCCCATGATATAAGTAAGTTTTTCAAGGCATCTTCTTCCCCACAGCTCAAAGTCTCCGAGTTTGTTTCAGACATTTTTAAACTAAAAATAAATTGTTTAGCATGGAAAAAGGTATTTTTAAATTGTTTCTTTGAAACGAGCATAAATTTTCCCTTAGCGGTATTAATCAATGTGGCCGGTGGTCCAATTAATTCGTCAAGCTTCAAAACGGAATATTCTCCTTTATCATTTGGAATAATTTCAAATGCAGTGTAGTGTTTCAAATACGTACTGTTTAGAACTTGTTGACAAACCAAATAAACTGTGAGTTGTGAAACAACGATGTTGACAATTTTGTATACATCATCTTTTTTTGTTGCTACAAAATACGAACTTTTGTATGTGATATTTTTATAAACAACTTTTTCAAAAGTCTTTATAGTATTTTTTGCAACTTTTAATTTGAGGCTTATAACGTCCAGCAAATAATCTTGACACTCGCTGATATTCGAGCAAATAATGTCCGGAATCTCAGTTTTTTCTAACAAAAAATCTGCAAACACAAATTGATATTTTTTTGCCATGGAAACAGAAATATTTTTTCTAGACGTGATTGCGTGAGCATACAATTTAAAGCTCCTATGTTTTGCCTCATACGGAAAACACCAAAAATTTCGTACTGGGCCGCAAGCCCTTATAACTTCAGGATAATGCGTCAGTATATGAAACTTAGGTTTAAGTTTATCATTAAATAACTTGAGATACATTTTATTATGTCTTTTTATATTACTTTCCAAAGAATTTATCATGAAGGCGTCCACCCGAAAAGACAATATAGTATCTACTATTTCAATTAATGTTAGTACGAGCTGCCAAACTTCATCGTCACGTGGCACGAAATCGCCTACCATAATGGGAAAATATATAACAAAAGTTAGCATTTCACGAGCAGACATTTTTAAATGCTTTTTTTCCAAATGTAGCTTAGTAATATGTGGTGAAAAATTACCAATTTCAAGCTCTCCATACTCAAAGCATCGTTTACGTTTATTTAATTCTTCAAGTGAAAAGTATTTTTTGGTTGTAACCAAATACAATATGACATTTGTCATGTCATAGTGGCATACGCCCTCCAAGACATCATGCATTGCGTCTACGCTTATATTGTCAATTACATGAAAGCTTGGAATTTTGTTGAATTCACATTTTTCAATGATTCCGGTTTTCTTTGAATCAGTAATTTCTAATGCGCTGTTATATTTACCGTAGTCCCGCCTGAGCTCCGGATTGGCCGAACATGATTTCTGACTAGATTGATAATCAATCTCACAAAAACGGCAAAACTTTCCGTTGAAATTTTTTATGAACCCAAGAATACTATTCAAACCCAAATTGTCGCCCAGAATTAAAAGAGGTATAAAATAAACATGAAATGTAGCACCGTCTGACATCTCTATATCCAAACCTTCGGTTTCTAAAAATGCCATTTGTTCAACTACTGATGCAAGACACTTTTTATTCCCGAATTTTTGTATGTCTTTGTTTTTAATGCTTCCTAGGAAAAAAATATTGTTCAATTTTGTGGCGTTAGGCAGTGTAGGAAAAGAAAAGTATAAATTGCAGATTGAATGGGTAGTGGCGTGGGAACCTAATGGGTTATTAATCTCGATATCGTCGGAGTAAAAGTTATAAGGAATTAATAGTTTACCGGGATACCGGCTAACCTTTTTTTGCCACAGTGGTCCCTGAATAATATTTTGAAATTCATTGGAGTTCTCAAGTTCATGACAAATCGACCGCATTTGGTAAAAATTTTTATTTTTTTCTAGAATTTTTTTGAACATAAATGCCATAGGCATTGTTGTAATTTTTGTTGTCAAATTTGAGTGGACCAACTTACCTTTAGTATGAGCTAGTGTTTCTCTTTGATCAATCACCGTTTCTTTTAGATCTTGAAGAAGATTAATCTCTTTTAGTTTTTCGGAAAGCAAATACTCCGTTTTAAGCTTTTCTAAAATTGCAGAATATTTTGATAGTAATATTGATAATTTTGTGGACAAATTATTATCTAAGTCTTTTGCAAAGGCATTTATTACTTCCAAAAACGGGTTAACGACTGCATCAATGACATTACCATAAATAAAAGTAACATCTTTTCTTGAAAAATTATAGTTTGAATGCATACTTGTTAGGAATTTAATAACGTTCTCGCTAACCCTTTCAAATTTCTTTTCTTCCGATTCAGGCTGCAAATAGTTTGAAGGAGTTGGAGAAACGTCAATATTTTGTTCGCATTGATTGTCAAGAATAACCGGAATGTCTGCTTCTATTTCCTCAATTTGTTTCACACTTGTTAAAACCCGCGTCTCTTTTATTTGATTTTTTTGTTCTTGGGGAGAAAAACTGCTGTTATGCCGTTTTGCTATATGTCTTTGAAAAGACCTATATTCATAATTTTGACCACAACACTTGTATAAATCAGTAGATTTCAGAAAATGATCACCCCGAAGGTGTTTGAAGAAATGTTTTTTGTCACAAAACTTTTTTTTACACATAAAGCAAATCATTTTATTTTGTGTTATTTACCACTGTTTTTTATTTTGTTTGAAGAATGTATTTCTTTTATTTTTATTTAATTCACAAACTCACTTTTAAATGTTCTCCGATTGAAAACCACAATGAAATGAATAAGCAATTTTCTATTTCACTTCGCTGAACCAAAAATATGTGACAAACAAAAATATACCGTTATAATTGATCGTTACTCTATTTTGTTAGTGGAGTTGTTCAGACGAAAGAAATATGTGTGTGTGTAGTTGTTGCTTCCATAGTTTGCCAACAAGTTCATGAGTACACATTAAATGTGATGCAAACTTTTCAGAATAAAAAACGCGTCAAAATATAAACTTTTTTATATAGAACGAGTACCAATCCGCTTTTTCGAAACAAATATAGACGACATTTGTTATTATAAAAAATGTTTTGTGTTCTATTAAAAACTAATGGAGTGAAGCTTTATTTAAAACACAAGTATACAATACACATAAATACATTGCGAATTATTAAAATACTTATAATAAATGTACTAATAATTAATGTTTTTAAGAAACCAGATATAGGTCTGTACACTTAAGTAAACTGTTTGTTTATTTATACTATATTAAAAATAAAATAAAAGCAAATTAAATAAACGAAAAAAAGGACTTCTGCCTAAAGGCAAAATCCGTTGAAAATGTTATTGTTTTGCAAGTTTCGAGGTACGATTCCACAAATATAGTCTCAAACGGCTCAAACGGAAAATGTCAAATGATTTCAATTTATTGATAATTATTTGACATAAAATTGAAAGATTAATTGTTTGGTGAGAAAAGGCCTGTACGATTTGGCTTCAAAACGATAAAACATACGATAAACGATATATCGTTTCCCGTGAAAAAGCCTTAACGCAATATAAAATTCTTAAAATTTCTTTAAATTCTTTACATCAATGTCTCAGAAGTTTGATAAATACAGAACGGAGCAATACATAAATATTAAAAAAACATAAAAAATGGTTAAAGATGCAAACATGTTTATTACTTCGTCTGTAGCTGTCACAAGTTCCGGATCACTTTTCGATTTTATTGCGATTATATTTTTTCTTTTTCAAGTGTACACAAAATATATCAGAGCAACAATAAATATAATTGTATAAATCTTTCGTCTACTTAAATTAAATAAACGCGAAATATAGTTAGAATAAGGCTAAGTTATCAACACTGAATCAAACTCTATGTTGGTACGCTCCCATACACACACACGCTTTACTGAATAACCAAACTACAGTTGACACTCGAGTATGCGATATTTACAAAATTATATTAAATATAAAATTGTTTGTCTAATACATAAAACATACCCGCCAATATTATTTTGTAAATTAAATAAAATATATTTTTATAAACTGAAAAATTTCATCCATGAAAGGCTTTCCATTATTCATTATAAATCAAACAGGAACTATTTCAGATAATCGAGGTTCAACTGTATTTTCTTCTTAGTGCAGTTTCAGTCACGTTCAGTCTTGTGTATTTTGTTTCTCGTAACAAGAATGTTTTTGTATATTTAGGCTTCTAACGAACATTATTAAGGAAAAAGCTAGAAATAATGTTTAGAGAGATTTGACCAAACGTAAAAAGCAAAGCACAGCATGTCCATTTATTTATGAAGCCATCTCATTAACAATGTGAAACGGTTCATTCAGCCTATGAACATTCTCTATAAACATTGTGGACGAAAAATTTCAATGTAGTTTCATAAGAAATAATGCAATTTAATGAAGCTATTTCAAAACATGTATGCAACTTTTCATTCGACCAATGAACATCTTTTATGAAAATGGGTTATGAAAACCTTCATTAAAGTTTCATAAAAATGAAAGCAATTTTATGAAGCAATTTCATTTAACCTATGAAATATTGCATTCAACCAATGAAATTATTTTTATGATTTTTTTTTATGAAGCCTTCATAACACCTTCATTGGATCAATGCAACTTTTGCATTGGATCTATGAAGTTTCATTCTATTAATGAAAATTTTCATTGGATGAATGAAAAAATTCTTATGAAAATGTTTCATTGATCCAATGAAGCATTTTTCTCTCAGTGTACTAAAAATCAAATAATATGCGCGACTGACCCCATATTTACCAATTTAAGAAAAAGGCAGTTAAGTCGGACTGGGCCGACTATATGATATCTTTCACCACTTTGGGTATATTCTACATATGTATCCGAAAAGACGTCGCCTTTTTTAAATAATTTTGACATGAAATTGAACGAACTTAAATATGTGAATTTTTTGTGTTACTGGAACCCATGCTAAATTTCATTTCATTTGGGTATGTTTAGAGTCGTTTGCGCACAGTAGGACAGATTTGTGTAAATCGATTTAAAGCAAACGTGACACACGCTATTCGGTTGCACTGTTTAAAATTTAATCTCAATGAGACACCCACTGATTATTTGGTGTAAAATTAACATAAATAAGTCGAAATTATTATCTATATCTGAACCGACTATCTGACTTTGGTGCACCACTTACCTAAAATCGGGCGAAACTATATATATCTAAATCTGAACCGATTTTCACGAACCTTAGCACACATAATTCTAGCCCTATTTCAGTAGGCTATATCAAATTTCGTGCAAATAGAAAGATATATAGGCACTTTGGAACACCATTAACCTAAAATCGGGCGAAACTAAATATGGGAGCTATATCTAAATCTAAGCCGGTTTTCAGGAAACTTAGCACACGTGCAAATCAAATCATTTTTAGGGACTTTGGTACACCATTAACCTAAAATCGGGCGAAACTATATATGGGAGCTATATCTAAATCTGAGCCGATTTTCACGACACTTAGCACACATCATTCTAGACCTAATTTAGTAGGCTATACCAAATTTCGTGCAAATCGAAAGATATATAGGGACTTTGGTACACCATTAACCTAAAATCGGGCGAAACTAAATATGGGAGCTATATCAAAATCTAATCCGATTTTCACGAAACCTAGCACACGTGCAAATCAAATCATTTTCAGGGACTTTGGTGCACCAATTACCTAAAATCGGCCGAAACTATATACGGGAGCTATATCTAAATCTGAACCGATTTTCACGAAACTTAGCACACATCATTCTAGACTTAATTTAGTACGCTATGCCAAAATTCGCGCAAATCAAATGATTTTCAGGGACTTTGGTGCACCATTAACCTAAAATCGGCCGAAACTATATATGGGAGCTATATCTAAATCTGAACCGATTTTCACGAAACTTAGCACACATCATACTAGACCTAATTCAGTAGACCATACCAAATTTCGTGCAAATCGAAATATATGTTGGGACTTTGGTACACCATTTACCTAAAATCGGACGAATCGAGCTATATCTAAATCTGAACCGATTTCCACGAAACTAAGCACACATCATTCCAGACCTAATTTAGTAGGCTATACCAAATTTCGTGCAAATCGAAAGATATATAGGGACTTTGGTACTCTATTTACTTAAAATCTGACGACAATATATATGGGAGCTATATCTAAATCTGAACCGATTTTTCCCAATTTCAATAGGGTTCGTCCTTGGGCCAAATAAGTGAGCTGTGAAAAATTTCATCCAAATCGGATCATAAATGCGACCTGTACTTTGTTTACAATTTAACATCTACAGATGGACGGACGGACATGCATAAATCGGCTCAGAAAGTGATTCTATGCATATTCTCAAAAGGAACCATTGGTCTATCTCGATTCCTTTTGGCTGTTACAAACATATGTACAAAGACATAATACCCTGTACCACAGTGTGGTGAAGGGTATAAAAATTGAGTTTTGTAAATATTAATAGATTAGAATTTCCTACACACAAAATGATATTACAAACTGTGATGTCATGTCTGAGTGTACAAAAATGTTTTTCAAATGTTTTTTCTATGGTTTGTTAATAGTTATAGCCACCCCATTCCATGCACCCGACTCCTTGCACGCCATTTGTTTCCAGGTTCCAAACTATATACCGCAAATAGATGAGAAAGGTGTCAGGTAATTGAATTTCTTTGAAATTGAGATGACTGCAATTTGTTATACACACGCGCTCACACATAGCGCCAACGTTTCAAATTAATGCGATTCCTAGGTGTACGAGTGTGTGTGTATGTGTTGGTGTTTTAGTAAAACAATTCTCTTAATAACACTTTACCCCAACACAATACAAGAACACTGGAAATGCCTGACTTACATTGTCCAAACACACGACCCATTTGTCTTACAAGTGTGTTGTTGTGCTCCACAGCCCCACCGACCCGAAAATGACAAAGTGACCTGGACCACTACAACCTCTTCAAACGATGCTGCTGCTGTGGGTGTTGTTGTTGTTGTTGCTGTTTTGTGTGCCACAACAATGGTAGCATAAAGCGTTTTATGCGACAACTGATATATGACAGAACATTAAGAGAAATATATTAACCTTTTTCTGCTGAATCTAATGTTTTGACACACCTCCGGACACACATTAAAATAATGATATTTATTAATTTTCCCCAAAAAAATAAAACCCTCCGCTCCATTAGAACCCATCAACCAATTTTACCACAATCGTCGTCGGCGGTGGCATTTAATTATTTGTGCAAGGAACAACAATTGATAGGATGAGATTTGTCGTTGCCTTCTTCATTTTGAGGCTGGCTCGATTGTTGTTGGTGAGCAAATATGAAAAGGATATTTGGTGGCTGGCGAAATAACCCAAAAATCGTTGAAAGCAATAAAAGTTTGGCCATTATGTTAGTGTGGATCATTAGTTTGATTACATTGGAACAAACAGAAAAAAAATGATAATATGTTGAATGATTATTGGCACTGTGTTTCACAGTGTTTGGAAAATTACAAAATGATGAAAACCACAAAGATAACGATCAAGTTTAAAGTGGTTAATATTATAGATAATCTTCAAGTATGGCGTAAAAATGATCAACGTCAGAACCTACACCACTTTTAGCATTTACAACATGGACTCTTAGGATCTTGCTGTACCGTGTTTTAAATTATATATGGGTGTCGATTTATATAAAACTTGGCACACACTACTCGCTACTTAATTCGAATTCACCTATCGTATCAATATATAGATTGACAAAATTCCATTAGACAAATCGTTAAAGTTAGGTGCACCATTTAATTCAAATCGGAAGGAAATATATATGGATGCTATATCTAGATCTGAACTGATTTCTAAAAATATTAACACATCTCAAAATTTCGTCTCAATCGGACAAATATCGATAGAGTTCCTCCTTGGGCCAAGTGAATGACATGTACCAAAAGATTATCATAAACAATTACACTGTGGACTATCATAACCGAGGGTGTAAATTTCTGTAGGGTTATGAAAGTATTTGGTGAGTACATTAAGAATCCACAATGGCTATTTTACTATAGGCCGAGTTTTTGTACCCTACACCACTATGTTGGGTGGCCCCAGAAGTTTGTAACTTTTAGTATACCGATCGTCATATATCGACTAGCCATGTGTGTCTGTCCTTTAGTCTATTATAATTTGAAAACACAATACAGGCCACAGTTATGGACCAATATTAACGAATTTTTTGTAGGACGGTCGGTTAATAGTTAGCGGATGTAATGGACCAAAATCTGTGTCTGTGGGTTTTTGTGTGGTCGCTCTAGAGGCCACAATTATGACCCGAACATTACGAAATTTTACGCAGACCATAGAATAAGCATGACTGATTTGGTGAAAATCCGTCACTATTTTTTGCGGACTTTAGTGTGAAAAATGAGAAAAGGTACTCTATGGCGTACAAATTTACTTCTGAAAGACATAGGCCTTGTAAGTTGATAGTATGCACAAGAGGAGTGGTTGACCTTTAAATGTATACCCATTATATACACTTACGTATCCAGATGCGAAAGTTATACCTAAACTTTACAGGGGTCTAGGTATTCTGATATTATTTAGTATTACCATCACCGCACTACAAGGCGGACATGCAGCGGTGACGACTAGGAAATTTTGCATGAAGATTTGGTTATGCTTAAATAATTATTTTTTGTCTGGTTTCTTGTCGCTATAGACACCACAATCATAAGACGAAAATGACAAAGTTTTTAATGGGAAAGGCGATGTGACCAACTGTCATAACAATTAAGGGTCAATTTTTAGCGGGTTAAATAATTCAAAACGACCAAGAGGGTGTTTTAGTAAGTTTTTTTTTGGCAATTCTAAAGTTCATAAAGAAAAAGCTTTATATCTTGGTTTTTGGCTATTGCAGGTTATTTGTGAGAAAAGATTTTTTGACCTCCAAATATTCTACAAAATTGTCGCTCATATGATTTTATATAATTTCCTCAGCGGCATGAAGTCGATATTCATATGTTTTTTCTTCAACTTTTTCCCGATCCTTAACTCAGAAAACCTCGTATCTATGAACTCTAATATATTTCGTTCTAGTGGTTAATTGTGAATAACTGTCGGCTTCTCCTGAAATAGTGACTGTAAATAGATCAAATTATGTCAAACACGTTTATAAAATTTGCGAGAACCGGATCCCTAAATTGTTGAACCAGATTAAAATAGAGAAGTCTATTGTGTACCTCCATGCAATTCTATATTTTTGAAAGTGCTCATTTTTAATCTATAATCAAATTTACAAAAAATATTACTTCATGCACCACCCTGTGTTGTAGGAAATATTTCTGCTACTCAATGTTTAGCTGATATATAACTTTTTATTATTTTCCACAATTTATTTCATTCAAATATTGTAACACTGTATTTTATTCATCATACTGGAGTAGTATGGGGGCAACATCTACAATGGTTTGGTTTCTTGCAATTATGGTACTATTTTGCCACATTGACATCATATAATATTATCAAGGGTTTAATAAAGAAATGCCATTCATTAGAAGCACAATACTAAGAATGGAACCCAACGCAACGCACACAATATGAAAACAAACACATCGCCGAGACCACCAAGTGATTAGCCCAGACAAAATCAAACATACACATGAATATATTTGTACATAAATTTGGGGCTAGCCCCAAAAATATACTTGCAACAATATCACATATATTGTGGCAGTTCTTTTGTATTTTCGTTGGAAGGTTAACGCCTTCGCCAATCGAATAAATCCTATAATCTATTGTCCGTAGCCTAGACATCGTTGTGACTAAAATATCCTTTCGAGAATAAACATAATTCATTCGTTCATTCATTCGTTGTATGGGGGCAATATATATGTCAAGATTTGTTTATGAAATGTTATTTAGGTTTATGCACTATTATTTGTAATTTGTGAAGTCTTGTGTGGCTTTTGACACATTTCACCACGAATTATAATAGAAAATATAAATTTACTTTACTGTAGGTTTTCTCAAATATGTTTTGATGGGGAAAACATATGTAAATGGCAGTACTAAAGTGAATGAACGACTTCATCTCATCAACATATATAATTTTATATGAATTCCTTCATTTTTCTTAACCTATATTGATGCGATTTTAAAAGGCAAATATCGTGTGTAGTTTTTATACCCTTCACCACACTGTGGAACAGGGTATTATGTCTTTGTGCATATGTTTGTAACAGGCAAAAGGAATCGAGATAGACACATGGTCCCTTTTGAGAATATGCATAGAATCACTTTTTAAGTCGATTTATGCATGTCCGTCCGTCCGTCCGTATGTCTGCCATGTTAAATTGTAAACAAAGTACAGGTCTCATTTATTATCCGATTTGGATGATATTTGGCACAGCTCACTTATTTGGCCCAAGGACGAACCCTATTGAAATTGGGAAAAATCGGTTCAGATTTAGATATAGCTCCCATATATATTTTCGCCCGATTTAAGGTAAATGAGGCACCAAAGTCCCTCTATATCTTTCGATTTGCACGAAATTTGGCACAGACTACTGAATTAGGCCCAGAATGATATGTGCCAAGTTTCGAGAAAATCGGTTCAGATTTAGATATAGCTCCCATATATAGTTTTGTCCGATTTAAGGTAAATGGTGCACCAAAGTCCCTATATATCATTCGATTTGCATGAAATTTGGCATGGAGTACTGAATTAGGTGCAGAATGATGTGTGCCAAGTTTCGAAAAAATCGGTTCAGATTTAGATATAGCTCCCATATATAGTTTCGTCCGATTTAATGAAAATGATGTACCAAAGTCCCCATATATCTTTCGATTTGCACGAAATTTGGCATAGCGAAATGAATGAGGTCGAGAATGATGTGTGTTAAGTTTCCTGAAAATCGGTCCAAATTTAGATATAGTTCCCATATATAATTTCGTCCGATTTAATGTAAATGTTGCACCAAAGTCCCTATATATCTTTCGATTTGCACGAAATTTGGTATAGCGTAATGAAGTAGGTCTAGAATGATGTGTGGATTAAGTGTAGAAAGATGTGAAAATCGGTTCAGTTTTAGATATAGCTCCTATATATTTGTTCTTCCGAGTGTATGTAAATTGTGCACTAAAGACCCAAAGTTTGTCTGATTACCAAACAATTTGGTACAATGAACTGTAGTTAATATAAGTTAATCTCTGGCAAGGCTCATTAAAATCGGTTCACGTTATATATATATATATATAGCAACTCTATATGTGACCAAATGAAAAATTTAGTACAGGTTGCAGAATGACATGTTTATGGATCCATTTTTGTGTTTATGGTCCTTCAACGTCTGTTAGAATTCATCTGTTGAATATACCTAAAGTGGTGAAGGGTATCGTATAGTCGGCCCCGTCCGACTTTACTACTTTCCTTACTGGTTTATAAATGTCGTTAAAATTGTAAGTTACTGGGAACTGTGTACAGAGCACTTCATCAAAATCTAAATACCACTTCATCAAAATCTTTGTGCCTTCCAATGACATTTGAAACTATACTCTGTTTCATACCGAAATGATATTTAGAGGGTTTACGTCCTGGGATAGATGTTTCAAAAATTTCTTCTTTCGCTATCTGTGAATGTCAAAACTCGCCGTCAATTTTCAGTGCTAAAAGTTATGACACAAATTACTGCTATAACTACCTTTATTCCCTTTGATTTGTTGGTAATTCTTCAAAATAATTGTAATTGAATTTAATGAAAATATACGCAAATGAATGCCATAATTTCTAATTATATTTAAATGTATTCATAGTTCTCGTAAATAAACGCAAACTCACAGCACGTACCGTTTAAAGTAGAAGCACTAACAACGGTGAAACTGTAAATAAAAAGGTTTACATACAATATTTGAATATGTTACGCTGTAATTAAATTGAAATGAATGCTCACAATTAAAATTCTATTCATGACTAAATACATTTTACGTACAACGACAATTAAGGAATTTATTGTTAAGTAACAATTTAAATTAATTTAAAACCAGTAAGGAAAGTAGTAATGTTGGACGGGGCCGATTAAATGATACTATACTATAAGATAGAAATGCATCCAAACAGACCATTTTTGAAGGACCATTGACATGAAAATGGACCAAATTAAATATTGATCTGTGTCTTAACCTTACGGTCTATAATACCATAGTATGGAGGGTATATTGTTTTTGTTTTTTCGTTTATACCTCATCGAAATAATCATATCCGACCCTATAAAGTATATATATTTAGCAATGTCCGTGTCTATATTGTAATCACTCTAGCCTCTAAACGAATTTAAATAGATCGCCAAAATTTTGCATAGAGTTGTCTTTTGTACGCAGGCAGGTCAAATTCGAAAATGAGCTATATCGGTCCACGTTTAAGCATATCCCCCATAGCCTTAACTTAACACATGTTAGGCTGTAATAACCTTGGAACATTGTGCAAATATTTGGTGTCAATTGAATAAACTTGTTGAGTTTGGTACCAGAAGTTATTACAGGCCCATTTCAATACGTTGCACATGATGTTGTATCAATCGGACCCACTTTGGTGCACCATTTACTTAACATTGGAGGAAAATATATATATTGGAGCTATATCAAAATCTGAACCGATTTTCACCAATTTCAATTGGGTTCGTCATTGGGACAAATGAGTGATCGCGTTTCTTTTGCCTGTTACAAACATATACATAAAGATATAATAATAAATTCTTACATGATGATATTTTTAAATATACACAAACATACATACAGGTTGGTTATATGCAAGATTTTTCCCTGCGATTCTTACAGTAGGGCACAGTATTAAGCGAAGCATTATTCTTGGTGTGTGTACTATGTAGATATATGAACCTATTTTAATCAATCCATACACGTGCCATTCTGAAGTCTATGCAAAATTTCATATCAATTGGACAGACATAGATTCTTTGGTTTACCACTTGTATGAAATCGAACTAAATTATGTATGAAAGCTATATGTAAATCTGGATGGATTTGAAAAATGTTTGACATGTGTCAGTAGGAAAGATGCAGCAAAAATCCTATATATTTTTTCGGAAGGAAAAAATATGTACGATCAAGCAAATTTAACACACGCTATTCTAGATATATTTTGGTACGATGCACAAAAGTTAATTTCAATTGACAAATAAACGTTGAGTATTAGGTGCATGATATCAGACGGAAATATATATAGAAGATAAATTTATATAGATATGACACATATGAAGTGATTGAAACAAAATTTTATACACTAAATCACCCTGTGGAAAATTTGATTGATATTGCACAATTTTTAGTTACATGCTGCGCTATTTAGATGAACTCGGATGAATATATATTTGGGAGTTATATCTAAATCTAAATCAATTACAACAAAACATACCATACGCCATATTAGAATCAAGGTAACACTAGGCAACATTTCGTGTAAATCGGAAAAACAAAGTGTTTAAGTAAAAAACGCTGTTTAAAATGGTTAAATATTCAGCCTTTGATTTGAAAGGCCATAGCCGTTAAAATCCGTCTACTCCTCTTTATTACACCGTTGTAATAGTATGAGGGTGACAGATTTCAACGGACATTTGTTTACATTTATAAGTTTGCGCCACCTTTAGGCATCTTTGTGTTATTGTTTATTTGTACTTGATTAACTTTCGTTGTTACTGACTGGCTACACTCACATATTGTTGTGATCGACCACCAGCGCTTAAATAGTAAGCCATCGAACATATTGTTGTACCATTAAAGGTAATATTGTTTACCAATAAATATACATCGGCATTGGTCGAAACCATTTTACTAATATAACTATTGTGTTTTATTTATTTCTTTTATTTTATTGCTCACGAGTGCGTATTGGACGCACGGACTCTATTGGGAGACTTTCGATTGCACTATACCTGCCAACCACCCAAGTCCCTATAGTCATAGGTGCCCAAAATTGAAATGCGTTAGTATGTGTGAGAGAAAACAGAACAGTACTGAACAAAATTGTGTGTACATTTTTGTGGTCGGAAAAAATTATCGATGAATTTAATTTTTGTTATTATATAGATTAAAAGCATTATTAAAAATGTTTTTATATGAATTACAAATTTATATGAATTACAAAAATCAAATAAAGTTTATAAAGTAGCATATACAAAGATAATAGTCATATTATCAAATATTTAATTCTTGAAATAATTAAATATTTGATAATGTGATGTTCTGTTGTTTTTAAAAGTTTTAAAACAAACAAAACATTGCGCCTTCCCAAACGAATTTTGAATAATAAAATAAAAATATACTGAAATACTTTTATCCCTAAGTGTGATTTCGTTGATTTTCTAGTTGTGTGGACACGACGTTGTGCGCGCACCCCAGCATGTGTTCATTGGCTGTCAAACAACGACTGAATGAAAGAGCATAACAATGCGTGTGAGTAGGCAGCTACTTTAAAGTATACTGCTTCATTGCTATAGTGCGGACTTAACACAAAGGTTCTTTGAAATCGGTCGAAAATTTTTGTATGGGTACTATATGGTGCACAAGATCTTCGGTGTATCATTTACATAAAATCGGATGAACATATATGTGGGCGCTACATCTACATCCCAACCGATTCGAACAAAACTTAACACACATCATTTTCAGACTCAATTCACTATGCCGTGTTAAATTTCCTGTAAAACGAACAAGTACGGGATCTTTGGTGTATTATTAACATAAAAATTGGGGGAAAATCTATATGGGAGCTGAACCGATTTTCAGCAGTTAGTATCTGGAGACCAAACACGAAATGTTGTGCGTAAATTTGTATAAAAACTCTATTTTTTGAGCCTACAACTAACTAGCCCCATTTAAGTGACGTTGAACACAATGTGGTTTTAGTTTTTTACGTGCCGAATCGAATGAGCCCAGTCATGTTCAAATCCACTCTATAAAACAGCGGATGGAAGTACTTTGAAATTAGGAAATTGTGTAAATCCATGAAAATGGGCCATGATATGCATCGTTACGCGAATAATATGCATATTTTACAAGAGTTTTGAAAATTCCATATAAATTTTGAGTCCTATGCAAAGAAGTGATTGACAAATTTTTGTACCACCAACCATATGGGCAATGACGTCATATGTTTGGTGTTGCAAATGGCATATATCGGTTCACATTCTCGGCATTTTGGGGATTTTGGACATGTTTTCCAAACGAACTGCATATAATTTATTATTTTGGGTTCTCATTGTATAGCACATGTCCGTGGCAAAAGTAATTAGTATGGAACCAAGTTTCCCATGTCCCCATGTAATGGGCACCATAACAATACACAATATTCGGTATTTTGTGGATTTTTGAAAAGGGTTTCAACCGAATTGGTCGTAATTTAGTAGTTTGGGTTCTCATTGTATAGCACATCGTTGGCCGGTCCGAACTAAACATCGTTTTATTTTGTTTTGAGATAATACATTGTAATGGACACGAATATGATTCGTAGAATGTAAATTTTTAAATGTTCTAGGCATTCAGGAGAATGGTATGAGGTATAACGGTGGGAGCCTTTTATTCTCTAGCTTCAGTCGGGTGGGGGAGTTCTTGTTCGCCTCAAAACCAAAACCATGTTTCCACTACGTCCTTATTTTAGACTCCCTAATTTAGTTAATGGAAAAAAGAAGAATGAAAGAAATTGAAAAAAAAATAAAACAATATACCCCACAATAAAAACCATGAATTTATACTGAAGTGCGGATATTAGTCGAAACCCTATGTTAAAATCAACTTTCAGATGATATAGAAAGGATACCCCTCTTAACCCTCGCCAACCTTTATTCTACGGGGAATTGAATTTGTATGTAGAATCCCAAATACTCTGTCACTCCTGATCTCTAACCCATGGTATGCAAGGAAACGTATAAATTATTTAAGGATTCATTTTGGAAATACTATATTTTATTCATGACATATTATCTATATATATAAAAATGAATTGCTGTTCGTTAGTCTCGCTAAAACTCGAGAACGGCTGAACGGATTTTTCTTATCTTAGTCTTAAAATATTCGTAGAGCTTCAGGGAAGGTTTAAAAGGTGAGAAAAATTTAAAAATCGCGAAAAATTTGCAAAAAAGAAAAAATATTATGAAAAAAAATATTATATGTTATGAAAAAACAAATATTCATTTGTCAAATATTGAAAATTTTCAAAATATTTTATTTTATTCAATTGACGTTGTAATGAAACTTTCTTTCTGGGAATGCAAAACAATAATTGAGATGTATATGCGATCATTGTATGTACACGTTTTCCATAAAATTCACGTACATTTTGGAACAAATGCAAGGATGAAAATCTGAAGATTCAGAAAGAGTTCTGATTCTAAGACACGTGCCCTAGATTATTCTTCTTGAAAATAATAATAATAGGAACACAGTATCGAAAAAGGTGGATTACTATTACATGGGGGATATTTGAAACCTTGGGCGAACATAACATGGCAGCCAAATACCGAATATTAAGGGATGCCGTTAGATGGGGATATCCGAATACTTGAGTCAATATGGAAAATTCTAATTAGGGAGAATTTCTGCCCAATAAGTATCCCTAATATTAGGTTTGGGAAAAAGAAATCCATTAGACCGGTGGAACGATCGAATTTTACAGGCATGTCGTAACATCGTCCAGGAGCTAAAAATTAAACCATTCACACAAAGCTGGATTCAAAAATAAGCTCAATGGTTGGGTGCCTCACCAATACCAATACCGCAATTTCAGAGCACTATCTTAAAGATTATTTAATATTGGGCTATCGTTATGTGAATTATACATCAACAATATTGCTATGCAAGACAACGTTTGCCGGGCCGGCAATGTTGAATGTTGAAGTGTTCGTGGATGTTCAGGGAAGGTTTAAAAAAAATTTGAAAATCGCGAAAAATTTGCAAAAAATATTTTGAAGCATATTTGCATTTCCGCGTATTTTGAGCGAAAATTGGTAGCGTATCATTCCTTTAAGCATACATTTGTCATTTATTAAAATTTTTCAAAATATTTAATTTTTTTAAATTGGATTGACATTGTATTGAAACATTTTTTTGGGAGAATACAAAAAATAATTGAGAAGTATATTATTGAATGCACACGCGATCATTGTATTTACACGTTTTCCATAGAATACAGGTACATATTGGGACCAATGCAAGGATGGAAAATCAGAAGACATTCTGAATCGAGTTCGTGGCCATTCAGGATATTCGGATTCTAAGATCCATGCCCTAGATTAATATGTTTGAAAATAATAATATGAACATGTTGTTCCTTAAAGTAAATGAAATGTTGATATGCAACGGGAAATATGAAATCAGGTGGTTAAATGCCTAATCCTTTTCAATATCTTTGAACTTATAAACAGACCACGTCGCATATATCCCATACCAAAAATGTGTATCACAGAGAAAACTAATATCTATATACATATATAAAAATGAATTGCTGTTAGTCTCGCTAAAACTCGGGAACGGCTGAACGGATTTATCTGATCTTGAAATGTTCGTGGAGGTTCAGGGAAGGTTTAAAAGGTGAGAAAAAATCGAAAACCGCGAAAATTTTGCAAAACATATTATGCAGCCTATTTGCATTTCCACGAATTTAGTATCGAGCTGTTTTGATAGCACCACGTCGTAGTTGCTATTTTGAGGTATTTTGGGCGAAAATCATTCCTTTGAGCCTACAATTAATTATTCAACATTTTCACAATATTTATTATTTTTTAATTGGATTGAAACATTTTTTGGGACAATACAAACAATAATTGAAAAGTATATCATGGAATGTACACGCGATCATTGTATGCACACGTTTTCCATAGAATGCACTTACATTTTGGAACTAATGCAAGGGTGGAAAATCGGACATTCTGAATCGAGTTCGTGGTCATTCAGGGTATCCTAAGATCCATGCCCTAGATTAATTTGTTTGAAAATATTAATAATAATAATAGGAACATGTTACCTGAAGGAAGGAACATGTACCTGAAATGTTGATATGCCACGGGAAATATAAATTCAGGTGGATAAATGCCTAATCGTTTTTCAATACTTATAACAAAAATATGTATCACAGATAAAACTAATATACGAGATATTTTCTTTTCAAAGAACTACCATTAAGCTCAGCTGTAAAGAGAACAACTAACAAAAAACCAGCAATATTAGAGAAAATGTCATAATATCTAATATTAAGGTTATACCAAAACCTCCGTCCCATGATACCTATTCGTATTGAACATGCCAACTACCAATCATAATTTCGGGGATGATGTCTTTAATACACAGGAATCCGTTATGCCTAATTATAGCCAACTCAATGAGAAAATTAGGTCAATGTCCTTATAATACCGAAAATGGGGCGAGACCTTTATGTATTGCTATATCATAGCTTGGACCTAAATAGATAATTTTTCGCAAAAATGTGTCTCACTCCCAATATCCCGGAATGACATATTTTAGCTACTACAATTGGAATGGAGATATATTAATTTTTGGTAGGAAGATTTGACACCACATGAGAAATTATGGGGGATATAATTATATGTGTTCTACCCGGAAACTTGGACCCATATTGATAACTCTTTGTAAGGAGATTTTGTACTCACTGATCATCTAAAATATAAAATTACAGCCAATTTGGTTGAAATACGTGGCCAAACCCCCCAAAATACAGAATAGTGGGCAATATTGAAAATTTTTAGTAGAATTCATGCTACCAAATAAAACAATCAATTACAGCTGATGAGGTTGAAAAACGTGTCCAAATCCTTTTGAGGATCGTATAATGGGGAGTACCATTATATAGAGGCTTTTCGTAAGCTTTGGCAAATGTGGTAGGAACATTTTCTACACTATGATCATCCGAAACATAAAATTACTGCCAAACACCGAATATTAAGGGATTACCCGGATACTTGGGCGGTACCCCGAAATATGTGCAAATATTAATAATATTTGGTACGAACACTTTCTGCTCAATTATAAACAATTCTGTTGAAAACCCGTCAAAAAAATGGGAGCTACCCTTAATTCTGAACTTTGTAATATTAAACATTTTCAATACCAAATATTCTAGGAGTAGTAGCAATGTATGTGCAAATTTCAGAGCACAATCCATAATAGAGGAGAGTAAAAACGTTAACTTTAATATTGGGTTATCGTTATGTGAATTATACATCAACAATATTGCTATGCAAGACAACGTTTGCCGGGCCCGCTAGTAAGTTATGAAAATATTAAATTTATAAAGGATAACAATTATTATGAAAAAATATTTCACAGATGATGTAGATACAGTAATAATGCAATATATAATAATTCAATATCATCATCATTTAAATTCAATTTAAGACTCAATTAAATTTAATTCAAAAAAATATTTTATTTAACTTTGAAATATTATGTACATTATTGAATTTAAAATCGAATAAATATTTACTCATAGGTCCCTAATGGGTTAATGTATTCTTAAATAACATAATGTTCGATAAAAGTAGAGATAAAATATATCATGCTACATATTTTTTTTAAGATGATATAGCAATGAGAAATAACATACAGATATGTAACACAACATGTGATATTATTTAAGAAAGAAGATAATGCCACTCTTTTGTTAAGCTCTTACATTCGTCTGTATGTTGTTGCTCATGCTTTGTGTCTAACTCTCACTGATCAAAATAAACAAACAAAATCAATAATGTAATGTATGTATGTACACATATGTGTACATTTATTTATTTATTATTTTTGCTTACCCCTTTATTCCGTCATGCTGAAGGCCTCCACTCACGAACTGGATGCGGGTGTTCTCTCTTATTCTTTCGAGAGTTTATAGCTAATGGAGGAGAATTTTAGTTATTTGATTTTGGTTTTGTTTTGATCAATGAATCTTGTTGCTTTCTGGTTTCTGTTCTTTTTTATCAATGATGGTGGTTTTTGTTACAATTATTCTTTTTTTCTATTCGGTTTTTTTATAATTGTAGTAAAACGTTTTAGATATTATTTGAGGTGGGGAAGTATCCTCACCTAAATTATTGGTTTATCATATTTAATATGTGAAATTTGTTTCTTCTTTAGATAATTTAAATATATATGATGATGGTTTAATGAAATATACAAAATGAATAAAATGTAGTTAGGATGGTACGTTATAAGTACAAATTTCACATAATTTTTTAAACAAATTTAAAGATTTTGTGTGGTTTTATCTTTATGGAATAAGAATATTTTTCGAACTTTCTGTATAAAATAGCAGTATGAATTTTTAATGTTTTAATCAATTTGTTGGTGTTAAGAAAACTTCAGATTCATTTGACCTCTGTCTGGGCTTACTGTGGCTAAGTTTCGACTGGAATTTGTTGAAGCTTCGGTTGTTTGCTCCAGATTTGACTTGAAAAGTAGAATGATGGGTAGATTTCTCGTCTTTATACAACTTGGTACCTTCTGTTCCTTAACATCTGGCATTTGTGTTGAAAGATTTTGCCGAAATTTATTGAATATGCTGCTGTGGACTTAATCTCTGATACCTGTGTTGGAAGTTGACTTTTCAGGTGTTTTTGGTGAAGTCTTCAAACTTTGATGAAATGGAGTCCACTTACACCGCACGAGATTTTCGCTTGACTCACAACACGTCTTGGATTTTTGAAAGAAACTTCCTAATGACGAAGTAGAGTTAAAGGCTTCTTGCTTTTGTTTTCTTCCAACTAGATTTTGCTAATGTTAAACTTGATTGTTTGTAGCTTGTAATATGAGCGAGTTGGAGTAAGTGGTCTGGCGTTATTTTGTCGCTTTTAATCATCCGATTTAGAAAATAAATGTTGGTATCGGATGTATTACTTTTACTTTTGAAATTTTTTATGAAAAATTTGTAATTCAAGTTCTGATTCTTTAGATAATTATGAAACTTTACGACTTTAATGTTTTGGAACTTTACAACTTTAGTATTCGATGGTTGAATTAAAAAGAGAAAGTCGTTCGGCTTGACAGAAAATGATATAGCTTCATTTCGAGAATGATAGTCTGATGTTCAAAGCAAAATGTCAAATCTGCTAGAACGATTGTGATTGAAATCGAAATAGCACACTAGAACACTGATGATAAAAAGGGTTGCCAATTTGAGAATAAAATATATTTTTACTCAAAATATAATTAAGAAAGTAGAACTTTCTAATTAAAATTATTTTTTTCTAAATAGATATATTTTTTTTAATAGGAAAAATATATAGATATATTAAAACTGCCTATGAAGTTTTTGTGTAGTTCTTCAATGGGTAGCTCAGTCAAGTAGGTGTACTGAACATACCTTCCGATACTTGACCTGATTGAGGTTCCGTTGTTATCGCTCGAAGTCATAGACCAAAACAAAAAAAGAAGTGTAAAGACCAAAGCGAAAGAAATTATTAAAGTCAAATATCTAAAAAGAAGTGCGGACATTTTCGGTAAACTAATTCAATATTTTTATACCCTACACAACTATGTTGTCAGGGTATTATAGCTTTGTGCAGCCCCAAAAGTTTGTAACGCCGCGAAATATTGGTCCTAGACCCACCTTTAAATATACCGATCGTCATATCTCGACTAGCTAAGTCGATCTAGACATGTGTGTCCGTCCGTCCGTCTGTCCATTATAATTTGTAAACACGATACAGGCCACAGTTATGGACCAATCTTCACGAAATTTTGCATGTAGGATGGGTTCTGGCCAATGAGGACCCCTATTGTTTTTGGGAAAGATCGATTAATATTTAGGGGATGAAATGGACCAAATACTAAATTTTTGTGGGTTTTTCTGGTCGCTCCAGAGGCCGCAATTATGGCCCAAACATCGTGAAATTTTCCATGGAGAAGGGGATCAGGCCAAAGAATAAGCATGACTGTTTTCATAAAGATCGGTCAATATTTAGTGGGTCAAATGGACCCTGACTTTTGTGTGAAAAATGACAAAATTTGTATTCTATAGCGTATATATTTACTCCTGAAGGACATAGACCCGAGAAGTTTATATTATACCCAAGAGGAGTGGTTGACCTTGAAATTAATACCAATTATATTGTTGTATGTGCTCGCATGTGGGAGTTACACCTAAATATTTACAGGTATCTCCGTATTCGTATATTATTTAGTAACCCATTATAACTCTAGAGAGCGGAACTATAGCGCTGATCGCTTTGAAATGTTCCATGAAGTTCCAGTTATGGTCAAGGACAACGCCTATAATTTTCGGTGATGATCAGATAATAATTTTGGAATGACGTGGACCGAAAACTTAAATTTTTTGTATTATTATCGAGTCGATCACAACCCACTGTGAAGGGAATCTGGACAATAGCTGTACTGAATACTCGTAATATTCGGAAAATATGTCAGTTTGGGGAAGAGTTGTAAACAGCAACTCTTCACTAATCGGGCAAGAGGGTGCAAATATCACGAATTATTGCCCAGGCTCGGAATATACATCCGCAGAAAATTTGAGTTCCGTGGTAGTTGTGTAGGGTATCGTATGGTCGGCTCCGTCCGACTATACTGCTCCGCTCACTGGTTTTACAATTATTTTTGTTGATCGATCCAAATTCCAGAGACGTATCAATGAGGAGGGATAACCTATGTATGAAGGTATGAATGCTGTAAAACCCCAACATCAATATACATTTTGAGATTAGCTCTCACTAGTAAGTGTTTATTTTTGTTAACATAATAAATTCATCAAATGTTTAATATGTAATTTACAGAATAAATTAAAATGTGAAAGCAAAATATAATGTTCCAGTGAACTCACAGACTAGTAAAAGCCAAGCAAAACTCCAAGAATAGACAAAGCAGCAATCAATAATTTTGAGGAATTGTTTTGATTTGGATATTTGTTTATCAATTGCAAATGAATCATGTTCAATAAATATTGAACAATTTTTGATGTTTAATTATGGTTCTAAATTGTTTACTGTTAATTGGGTAAGGCTTGTGTTGTATTAATAATCGTCCACTACAACATCTATATATATATATATATATATATAAATAGAGCAAAAAATTTATACTAACGCATCAATTAAGAACGGCTGGACCGATTTGACTCAAAATTTCTTTAAGTTGTCGGTAATTACAGTGGGAAGGTTTTTATGAAAGAAAAATTTTATTTGGGCGAAAATGGGCAGCGTATATCTTAAAGTAATTGTCAATTATGGAAAATTCTTAAAGTATGTTAATTATCTACAATTAATTGAATTGTCATTGCCTTGAAAAAACTATTGTATATGATAATATCTATATATATAAAAAATGGAGCAAAAAAAATGTATACTAACGCATCAATCAAGAACGGCTGGACCGATTTGACTCAAAATTTCTTTCAGTTGTCGGTAACTACAGTGGGAAGAACATTTTGAGAAAAATCCGCGAAAATCTTGCAAAAATTATTTTAAAGAAAACAGATAGGATGCGCATCCAGATAATGGACTAAACTAACTTAAGGATTGTAGAACTCGTGATTTTGCTTCGTTTAGTGTATATCTCATGAATGTGCTCACCGCAGCTTCTTTGCAATTGGGTTCCAAAGACGAATATTTGATGCGTAAATTTTTATAAAAAACATATTTTTTTAATCTAAAATTAAGAAAGTCCATTCAAATTCCGTGGAACCCCGCGTGATTTTAGTTTTTTACGTGCCGGATCTAATGAGCCCATCCATGTTCAATTCCGCCCAATAAAACGGCGGATATAGGTACCTTGAATGTGCAAACACTTATTTTGACAAATTCGTGTATATAATCGCGGATTTCTTCGAATTGATTTCACATACATTCATTCTTGTGTTATCATATTCGCGAATCTGTGCGAAAATAGGTCAAAAATATATTGATACGTGAATAATATGCGTATTTTATCCAAAATCTATTGTGGAGGCACATCCGCGGTTCTTAACCGATCCTTTTAAAATAGGTGTCCTTTTGTGTATTTTCATAGGAGATTACTGAAATCGGATGCGCATAAAAATCGTATGCACGTTGCGTGATTTTTAGCCATTTTTAGGGTTTTTGCATAGTAAAGTGCATTGAGCGGCACACTTTGACCGCTAAATTAAACATCGAAAAATTCATAATTATTGAAAGACAATGATTCGGTATATACGAAATCCGCATGCGCATCAACTGATTTCAACTAATACGCGAATTGCATGCTTTTAAATATTGATAATTTTTATGTATTGTAACTGCAATATATTTAGTCATTTTTGCAGTCGAAACTGTTATCAGATGAATATACCGATATTTAACAATCATCTAAAATAATTTGAAGAAAAAAGCGTCGCATATTTTAGAAGATTAAGGCAAACCCGAATTCCCTTAACCATACTAAAACCAGTGAGCGGAGCAGTATAGTCGGACGTGGCCGACCATATGATACCCTACACAACTTCCACGGAACTATAACTTTCTGTGGTTCTATATTCTGAGCTTGGGCAATATTTCGCGATATTTGAACCCTCTTGACCGACTAGAGGTCTAAAAATATTAAGTATAGCCCTTCTAATCACTTGTCCAGATTCCCTTCAACGTGGGTTGTGTTGTGATGTTCGTCTTTCAATTTTGGCCTATAGATCGACTCGAAAAAAGCACAAAAAAATAAGTTTTCGGTCCACTTCATCCCAAAATTATTATCTGATCATCACCGAAAATTATAGGCGTTGTCGGTGACCATAACTTGAACGTCATTGAAAATTTCAAAGCGATCAGCGCTATATTTCCGCCCTCTAGTGTGGTAATGGGTTACTAAATAATATATAAATACGTAAGCACCTGTAAATATTTATGTGTAAGTCCCGCATCCGAGTACATACGACAATATAATTGGTATCAATTTAAAGGTCAACCACTCCTCTTGAACATACTATCAACTTCTCGGGTCTAGAACCTTCAGGTGCAAATATATACTCCATAGAATAAAAATTTTATAATTTTTCACACAAAAGTCAGGGTCCATTTGACCCGCTAATATTGACCGATCTTTATCAAAACAGCCATACTTATTCTTTGGCCCGATCCCCTTCTCCGTGCAAAAATTCGCTGTGTTTGGGTCATAATTGCAGCCTCTGGACCGACCAGAAAAACCGACAAAAATAAAGTTTTTAGTCCATTTCATCCCCTAAATAATAACCGATCTTTTCCAAAAACAATAGGGGTCTTCATTGGCCAGAACCCATCCAACATGCAAAATTTCGTGAAGATTGGTCTATAACTGTGGACTGTATCGTGTGTACAAATTTTAATGGACAGACGGACGGACACACATGTCTAGATCGACTCAGCTAGTCGAGATATGACCAATATTTCGCGGCGTTACAAACTTTTGGGGCTGCACAAAGCTATAATACCCTGAAAACATAGTTGTGTAGCTTGCTAATGCTACAGAGAAATAAATGCTAAATTACAACACTAGGCTAGGAACTCCAATATAACGAAAGTGAAGCAGGACCTTACTGAGAAGACTTGTAATCACATGGACCTATATTATTTCTTTTCTGAGAAGAAGTTTCTTATCCATCAGGAAACCGTATAAAGAATAACAACATCGGCTGAAAGAATAACAACAATAAGTAAATGCGTCATTAAGTTCAGTGGGCCAAAGCTATTACACTTCCACTATGTGGTATGCAGGCAACATTCCTTAAATCGGGCGGGACGTGTATGTGTGGAATATGTCATTGTAAACTATCTGCCAGTAGCTTGCTAATGCTACAGAGAAATAAATGCTAAATTACAACACTAGGCTAGGAACTCCAATATAACGAAAGTGAAGCAGGAGAAGACTTGTAATCACATGGACCTATATTATTTCTTTTCTGAGAAGAAGTTTCTTATCCATCAGGAAACCGTATAAAGAATAACAACATCGGCTATATGTTATCATATATCACTCTAGGTATATTACAGGAATTAAATTCTAAATGCTCCGGACAAAAATTGTAATTCATTCCACAATAGTGAGAACACTTTCATTCTGTCGTGTAACAACATTTTGTTTCATTTTAAAATCTGTATTTATTTAATACTTATTTCTTTATTCCAGAAACTGTGCGAATAAAACAGAAAGTATCGTTTGATTTGATTTATCTTAGTTAAGTAAAGTATGTCGATTTTTTTATTTATCCACTAAAATGAATTCGCAGAAATTTGTGTTTATTTATATTAAATTAATACTTCGTCATACAGAAATAAAATATTGCATTTATTTCAACTAAGTGAGAATGATATTAGTATTTACAATATTTGTAACGATTTTTATTTGTATCCAATATCGCCATGCATGTAATGATCAACGTTGTTCATATTTTGTGTATTTCCGCTACTTACCTAGCCAACATTTGCCAATGCGGCAGTGTAAATAAACACAAACATTTTGTTTATAAACTGAATTGAATATTTTTATTAAGCAGATGTTGTACAATAAGAACAATAACTATAACAATAAAACGTATTTAGTGTTTTAATATCTGAACACACATTTACAATATGATTTTTTTGTCAATATTATTTTAAGAAAATTTTAACTAATCTAGCACAATTGTTTACAAATGTGTACATACCGAACCACATAATGGTAAAGAGTATTATACTAGTATCTCTTATGTTTTTTGAGGAGTACAAATGAGTTAAAATTTGTCATATATCTAAACTGATTTTGGTGGTATTGTACATACAAAATTTCCTGTCAACCGGGCAGACCGGACAGTTATGGCGTACAATTGCTCTATATGTAATATGCAGTGATATCCATAACGACTGTGTTAAGAAATTTTTAAAATAATGTATATGTGCAGGAGACTAAAACAAAGATTTCCACAGATAATATCCCAGCAAAAAAATTATTTTTATTTTATGTTATGAAAATTCAATTTATACATTTTAAGTTTGTGGGTAGTCAAAAGATTTTTTATATAGTGATAAATTCTCTGCGAGCTCACAATATATTTATATTAATATCGTACATAAAATTAAATGACAGCCTCTTTTGTGTATTAAATTACATAAGCTTCAAGAATACATGAATCTGTTAATTATATAGATTTTAGATACACTTATTTGTACATTTTCAGTCTTTAAAACATTTCGATTTCAAAAATACTATGATATAAATAAGGATAATTATTTTTTCATTGAGAAGCAAATAACATACATTTAAATGGAATTTAAACATTTTGAAAACATGTGGCGTGAACAAACATTTCGATTTCACAAAATACTAGGATAAAAATAAATAAGGATAATTAGTTTAGCAATAAA